>NC_058403.1:213298897-213339258 GCF_002201575.2 Neomonachus schauinslandi | reverse complement strand
GACGGGGGAGGGGCGGGGAGACGGGCGGGGCGAGAGGGAGGGGGTCGCGGGGGGGTGGGGAGGGGGCGGGCAGGGGAGGGGAGGAGGTGGGGAGACAGGAGGGGAGGAGAAATGAGCCCTCTTCTGGGCCAGGTACCTGTTGGGAAGTGCAGACAGGGCTGGAACCCCCAAACTGCTAAGCACACCCATAGTGTCAGAGTGCCCCGATGCCCTGAAGAGGGGACACGGGGAGGTCGGAGAGCATAAAGCCGGGCTCCTTGCGCAACCTGGGGTGGCGGGGTCAAGACCTAGAGCTGCAGCCTGGGGGCGGGGTTCCTGGAGGAAGGGACGCTGACCAGTGACCAGCAGTTAGGAAGATGAATAAGCCAGGAAGAGCCTCTTCCAGGTCCTGGAGCCACATCAGGGTGGCCAGAAGGCTGGGTAGAGAGGTCAAGGCCCCAGCACAGACCCATCCCCAAAGGTGGGCATGAGGCTCTCCTCTGGCCCTTATCTGTCACAGGACTTCAGGACACACTTCCATAACATCCGTGACAATGTAGCATCTAATTAGTGCCTGGGAGACACCCCCCCACACACACACCGGCGTCTCAGCCTGGTCATTCCCATGGAGAAGGGGTTTTCGTTGGGGGCAGGGGTGCGTGGCCCAGTGACACCTAGGAGAGCCACAGGCAAGACATCCCACCCAGTGTCCAGTCTCTGCCCAAATCTTGATCAGCTCATTACCTCCAAAGCAGACCTTGAATGGGGCCTCTGTTGTGGATCCTGCCACGGCCAGCTTCACCGGGCACGCAGCCCAGGGGGTCATCCGGGGCCCCATGTTTGATTTAATGCTCTGCTGCCACCATCTTGAGATTTGTAATGATTTTGGAACAAGGGACTCCACGCTTTAATTTTGCACTCTCCCCTGCTTCTCATGACAACCCCCAGCCTCAACCACTTACTCCTCCTTACCCTTTAGAATCCAGTCTCCTCCCAATTTAATTGAGTGTCTTGGAGCCTTTGCTTAAAGCCTTTCAGGGGCTTCCTTCCACTGACAGCCAATCCTCTCCCCCTGGGGACAACCTCTACCCTGAGGGTGGGGCACCGCCCAGGGCATCCTGCAGCTCTTCACCTCCTAGCCCCACCTCACAGCATGTGCTCCCATCAGCAGCCTTGGCCACTGGATTTAATAAAAATGCCACCTTGTGCATGAGTTCATGCCTCTGCTCTTTTGGGGTGAGAAATTGACCCAAGGCTAAACCATGCAACTTATAACCATGGACAAAGCCAGCCCAAAACCTGGGGATAATTTT
Organism: Neomonachus schauinslandi; assembly: GCF_002201575.2. Lineage (NCBI taxonomy): Eukaryota > Metazoa > Chordata > Mammalia > Carnivora > Phocidae > Neomonachus > Neomonachus schauinslandi. The sequence continues at coordinate 213,337,966 of NC_058403.1, read as the reverse complement.
TTTTTTCATTCTAAAAGTAGTGTATGAAAAATAAAGGCAGGAATCTTGGAAATGCCAGAAAAATACAGAAAAGCACATGACTATCACCTATTGTCTTACTATCCCAAAGTAACTAGTGTTAACACTTTAGTGTATTTTTTCTTGGCCTTTTTTTTCTTGTTTGTTTTTTTACAAAGAGTAGCATCTCTTTTTTTTAAAGTTTTTATTTATTTTTGAGAGAGAGAATGAGAGAGGACGAGATGGGGGAGGGTCAGAGGGAGAAGCAGACTCCCTACTGAGCAGGGAGCCCCATGCTGGACTCGATCCTGGGACTCCAGGATCGTGACCTGAGCTGAAGGCACTTACTGACTGAGCCATCCAGGCACCCAAGTAGCATCTTTTTATATAGTTGGGATCACCCTGAATCTAACTTATGTGGTAAGAGGATACCAGACTTTTTATGTGGGGACGCTGAGAAGTGGTTCATCTGAATTAATCAGCCTGGATATACTATAATCCTTGTTCTTGCCTTTTGAAGATAATTATGGATTCATGGCATTCAGGCTAATTAGTTTTAATTAATTGTAATCATGATTGATGAAGGATACTTTTTTTTTTTAAAGGAGAGTGAGACTAGCTTTCTTTTTTTTTTTTTAAGATTTATTTATTTATTTGAGAGAGCGAGAGAGAGTACATGAGAGGGGGGAGGGTCAGAGGGAGAAGCAGGCTCCTCGCTGAGCAGGGAGCCCGATGCGGGACTCGATCCCGGGACTCCAGGATCATGACCTGAGCCGAAGGCAGTTGCTTAACCAACTGAGCCACCCAGGCGCCCTGATGAAGGATACTTCTATGTGGGCTCCTGTGTGCCTTCAGCACCCCCAGAACATGGAGAAGCACCCCTGCCTTCTCACAATGACATAGTCCAGGCCCGTAGTGCACCTTCCCTGCCCCGAAACACAAAATCAGCTATTCTCCAGAGAGCCCTCATTCCCTGGGAATGCAGAAGAGTATCCGTGACTGCATTTTCAGTATTGGGGACACCTCTTCAATTACTGCACGCTAATTTTTGGTGCAAAACTGTTTAATGGCTACCTAAGTGATCAGGTAGAAATGATCGATTTTGAAGAGCGTGAGTTCATATTGCTATTTCCAATTTAGCTCTAACAATACTCTATAACAGGTGTCCTCAGCAAATATGGCCTGCCTGAGCGCTAGACCTGGCCCACCACTTGTTGTTGTAAATAAAGTTTTATTGGCACACAGCCATGCCCATTCATTTGCAAGTTGTCTATGCCTGCTTCCCAGCTTGCAGGACAGATTTGAGTAGTTATCATGGAGCCCCAAAGGGCAGGCAAATCCCTTTACAGAAAACATTTGCAGGGCGCCTGGGTGGCTCAGTTGGTTAAGCGACTGCCTTTGGCTCAGGTCATGACCCTGGAGTCCCAGGATTGAGTCCCACATCGGGCTCCCTGCTCGGCAGGGAGTCTGCTTCTCCCTCTGACCCTTCCTCCTCTCACGCTCTCTCTCTATCTCATTCTCTCTCTCAAATAAATAAATAAAATCTAAAAAAAAAATTAAAAAAAAAAGAAAACATTTGCAGACCCTCCTCAATAGACGCCTAACTAGATTTTTAGCCCCTCACCCAAAATATAATTTTACCTTTTTCTTTTATCATTTGGTGAACCATGTAAGTTTCTGAAGATCCTAATTATAACTTGTGTAATCTCGTATTCATTTTATCTGTCAGCATAAAATACAAGGACAGACCCTAGTAGTAATATCAACAGTCTCTACAATCCCTGTGGGTTGGAAATTAAGATCTAAGATCACAGGAGCTATGGAGGTGGGTGTGAATGACTGGCCTGCTGTTTGGTTCAGGGATTGGGCATGTGACCAGTCCTGGCCAATGAGTGTGTATGAGATTCCCAAGGATGCTGTAACAAACTATCACCAGCACATTTACTCTTTGACAATTCTGGAAGTAAGAGGGCTGACGTGGTCTCATGGGGCTATATCAAGGTGCAGTGTTGGTTTGCAAATGGGCCCCTGTACACGCTGGGCAAGGAGAAACTGAAGGAAGGAACAGGCCATTCCAGATGGGTAGATGGGTTTATGAGCAAGGGAACATCCTTCCAAGGCTTGTCTAGCACACTGCACCCGCCTGCCCCAATCTTAAAGCTTATATAGAGGCCTGAACTGAGTGCCATCCAGATGGTCGGTCTCAACACCGCCTCACTGTCTCAAGGCTGTGTCCTTGGGCAGCTTCTAATGCAGGGAAGGCCAGGGGAACCACACCTTCCCAGCACAGGGGAGGGGGATGGAGCCTCCAAGTGCCCGGGTCCAGCTCACAGGTTGACCAGCACCACAACCTCTCAAAGCCCCCTCCAGCAGGTGGACAGGGGGGCTCCTTCTGGAGGCTCCCTGGGAGAATCCATTTCCTGCCCTTCTCCGGCTGCCTCTGTGGTTGTCTCATTCTGACCTCTGCTTCTATTGCCCTGTCTCCTCCAACTCTGACCCTCCTGCCCACTCTTATAAGGACACTTGTCAGATCATTGGACCCTCTGGGGAATCCAGGGTCACCCTCATTGAGGGTCCTCAACTTAATCCCATCTGCAAGGTGCCTTTTGCCATGGGAGGTAACAGACGTACAGATTCTAGGGATTAAGACATGGACATTTTTGGGGGGTGTTATTCTGCCCCCCACAGGGGGAATGGAATGCTCTCAATCTTCATAGAGGCTCCCGGTACACTGATGTGTGCATTCATTAAAGCTCAGCAAATGTATACCGAAGATTTATGAAAGTCATTATAAATTTTACTTCAAAAGAAAAAATGTAGGGCGCCTGGGTGGCTCAGTTGGTTAAGCGACTGCCTTCGGCTCAGGTCATGATCCTGGAGTCCCGGGATCGAGTCCCGCATCGGGCTCCCTGCTCAGGAGGGGGTCTGCTTCTCCCTCTGCCCTCTTCCCTCTCGTGCTCTCTGTCTCTCATTCTCTCTCTCTCAAATAAATAAATAAAATCTTAAAAAAAAAAAAAGAAAAAATGTAAACAAAATTCACGAACTCTTTGTGAATCGTATGCTAAAGGTATGCACGCCAAATTATTCAGGGGGCAGCAGACTGATGTCTGCAAGCATGAAATGCGTCCAACACGAGTCGGAACCATGGAGGAACGCTGAGCCGGAAAGATGGGAGGCACAGCAGAAGGGCAATGGTAGAATTCATGTTTGGGTAGGTGGTGTGCACTGCAAAATCATTTGAACTTGGCTGTATGTTTGGAAATTTTCAAAATCAAATGCTGGTGGGGGAAAAATGTCAAATTGTTTTCCAGCATTTGGGGCCGGGGCTCACGCTCCCGCGGTGGAGGCCGCAAGTTCCAGGGCTGGTTCTAGCCACGGCGCATGGGGCGCATGGGGCGCATGGGGCGCATGGGGCGCATGGGGCTCCAGCTCTGGAGCCCCCTGCCCCGGCCTCAGCTAGGCCCCAAAGGCAAAGACAAGGAGGCTGTCCTCCAGGCTCCCTGGAGTCAGGTTTCCCTGCAGCTGCTGCGGGAACCACAGGCCCCAAGACGGTTTGCGGGGGGCCTCGCATGTTCCCAGAACTGCGGGTGCGCGCTCCCCCGGCTCCACACGTCGCTTCGTCTGTTGGTGACTGGAGTCGCTGCTGGCGCTCTGGTTTCCGGGCTGATTTCTGGCCTCTGGGTGCTTGGCCTGGTCGCTGCAGTGCAGGGCATTATTTGTTTTCTTTTTAACACGATTATTCTCTTACTCGTGTTTATTGTTCTGTTTTCTGTCTGTGCCTGCTTAGCCCTGAACCAGGAACAACAGGGTCAGCTTCCGGAAGTGGGCTGGAACAATACAGAAGTGCTCAAAATGATGTCCAGAGAAATTTCCACCGCGGGGGGGTTTGAAGTATTAACCCAAATGACACCTGCCTGGCCAGCACACAGCAGCTGCCCGAGCTCACGTGTGCTCCAATAATAGGAACAGATGCCAGAGAGGTTCTGAGATTTGCCGGGGGCCCTGGCTCTTCCTCAGCTGTACAGAGATCCTGGGTGTTTGGCTGACCTGTGGACATGGGCACCAGAAAGATCCTCGCGCTAATCCTAGTGGAATCCTTTGATGAGAAAACGAGGAACATCTTTCATGTTCTGATCTCGTTCACTTTCTCCAAGCTCAGCTGACCTGTGTGAAGAAGCAGGTAAGGAAGCTGAAAAGTTACATTATTGACGGGCGGGGGGAAGTATGTATGTGTACCTCTTTCGTTTCTCTAAATGTTTTTCTTTTTCCATTGCTGAAAAAAAAAAAATCGAAACTTGTGGTCTGAGTCTCAGTGGTACCTCTCGTATCTACTGCGTTTACCGCGTCTGGCACGGCCCATGCGGGCATCTCAGCATATGGACCTGCAGAAAAGCTTTGTATGGCACTATTGTGTTGCTCATATTGTGAATCTAAATATACAGCTCCCGGGACTCCTGGGTGGCTCAGTGGGTTGAGCATCTTCGGCTCAGGTCATGATCTCAGGGTCCTGGGATCCAGCCCCAGGCTCCCTGCTCAGTGGGGAGCCTGCTTCTCCTCTTCCCTCTGCCCCTCCCCCTGCTCATGCTCTCTCTCTCTCTCTCTCAAATAAATAAAATCTTAAAAAAAAAGAATATGTGCAGTATCATCCCAGTTATGTAAACTTTTAAAAGAGGCAAGACTACATTTATTTAGGCAGCATACTTCTGTGGTCAAACTATAAAGAAAGTGAGAAAGTAATACTCATAAACTTCAAGTTACTGACCCTGGTGGGGGAAGGGAGGACTGGGTCCAGATGGGTCTTATGGTTGGTTGCAGGGGGCGGGGGAGGGCTTCTCAGTCTGGACTGGGGGCATGTGTTGGCTTTACAATAACTTGTTAAATTATCCATTTGCATTGCATGCATTTTTCTTTCTTTTTTTAAAAGACTATTTATTTGACAGAGAGAGACAGCGAGAGAGGGAACACAAGCAGGGAGAGTGGGGGAGGGAGAAGCAGGCTTCCCGCAGAGCAGGAGACCCCCCCCCACCATGCGGGGCTCAATCCCAAGACCCCCGGGATCATGACCTGAGCAGAAGGCAGACGCTTAAGACTGAGCCACCCAGGCGCCCCAGCATGCATTTTTCCGAAAATGCATTACGCTTCACAATAAAAAGCTTTTCACATATGATGTTTCAAAAAGACATCAGTCAGGCATGTGGCTCTTTATCTCAGGGTCATGAGGTCCAGCCCTACGTTGGACATAGAGATTACTTAAAAAAAAAAAAAAGACGTCAGTCAGTTAGATTATAACAAATTTTGGTTATAAAGCCACAATCATACTTTATTTTACATTCTCTGGAATAATAGTTCACCTACGGATAGAGGGTTTTGTTTTGTTTTGTTTTCAAGATTTTATTTTTAGCAATCTCTATGCTCAAGGTGGGGCTCAAACTCACAACGGTGAGATCAAGGGTCACAAGCTCCACGGACTGAGTCAGCCAGGTGCCCCTGGTAGAGTTTTTATTAAAGCAAATACAGGGAGTTCCAAAAGCATTAGCCATTTCAGCTTTGGTACAAAAATGCAAATCTTTGCAGGGATTAAAGTAGGTGACCCTAGGGGCACCCGGCTGGCTCAGTCAGTGGAGCATGTGACTCTTGATCTCGGGGTCATGAGTTTGAGCCCGACATTGGGTATAGTGATTACTTAAGAATAAAATCTTTAAAAAATATAAAAATAAGGAGATAAAGTAGGTGATATTTGATCCACAATGTTGTACCTTGTTGTAACTGCCCTATAGAAGTTAAAAATATATATATTATATAAATAAAATATAAATATATAAATACATATTATATAAATACAATATACATAAATATATATAAATAAGTATATAAATTTCTGAGACATATTTCTCTTAGCAATGCATAAGGAAATATTCTGAAATGTAAGAAATAAATGTTCACTTTCAATACGTCATTTTTTAAAAGATTTTATTTATTTGAGTGGGAGAAAGAAAGTGCATGATCAGGAGGGAGGGGCAGAAGGAGAGGGAGAGGCAGGCTCCCCTTTGAGCAGGGAGTCCGATTTGGGAGTCCCAGGACCCTGAGATCATGACCTGAGCCGAAGGCAGATGCTTAACGGACTGAGCCACCCAGACGCCCCAAGGTCGTCCTTTCTAAACAAATCAGGATGAAACACAAAAACCGGTGAATTGACAGTAATGCTATTTCAGGACCCAGAGGACCCATAGTTGGTCAAGGTAGTTAACCTCCTTTTGAGGTATAATTTACAGTATCTTTATTTATTTCTTGAATATCTCACACTTCCATGCCTGGCCAGAGAAGAGAGCAATGCATCTATCAATGAAGGTATTTATGTTTCCAGTTAAAAAAAAAAAAAAGGTCTTGATACATCTGAACACAAATTTTCTTACCTCACACCATACAATTGCAAAATCACAACTCTGTAGCCAGATGCTGAGGACGTCCTGTTTGACCCCAACTAGATCAAGTTCCAGAACAGGTGTAACTTCTATGGAGGTAGAAATCAGGAAAATGGTTGTCTGGGGAGCAGAGGGAGCTTCCCAGGTGCCAGAATGTTCTAGATCTTGATGGGAATGCGGGCGACATAGTTTCCTGCGTTTGCCTAGACCATCCAGCTGCTCTGAGTTAGGCTCTGGGCATCACTGTAAGTCAGCTACATCTCAGTTAAGTTCAGCTGACCTTGAAATGTGATGTTTTTACCTGTGCTCTGGTGTCCTTTGGAAGACACACAGATGAGAGGTGGAAGCTGAAAGTTGAGGGCATTCCGGCCCCAGGGGTGACCAGGGAAGGTCCACAGGCCGTTTGCCTCATCTAACTGATGCTTCGTGCTGTTTGCCAGCCCAACACCTGTGCATGTTCTTGCAGTGAGTCTTTGAGAAGGTGCTAGAATTTCGCAGCCGGGGGTCTTTGAACTGCTCCCGGGCCTGTCTATGCTGGTGGTGGCCTCTAGAGGGCGCTGCTGACACAGCCCAGCCCAGGAATTCGGATTCATTTCTGGAGACTACAATTTTTATGAAACCGTCGGTGGAGGGCAGGGTGGGATGTCATCTCCCCTATCCCACCGCCCCGACTCTAGGACACTGGGGCTGTCACACAGAGATATATATCATTCACACCAAAAATCCCTGACACAAGAAAAAAAAAAGGAAAGGTTAGCAAAAAATTTGGGGGGAGCAACTGAAGGGGACCAAGACATGCTGCCCCCAAAATATGCCACTTTGGTGTAAGAATTATTTTGAATTATTTTGAGGGCATCTGAGCTCCTGAAATCCCTTACCTGCCTAAAAACAGAGCCTCCCATGGGGTGCCTGGGTGGCTCAGTCGTTAAGCGTCTGCCTTCGGCTCAGGTCATGGTCCCAGGGTCCTGGGATCCAGCCCTGCATTGGGCTCCTGCTCGGCAGGAAGCCTGCTTCTCCCTCTCTCACTCCCCCTGCTTGTGGAAAGCCTGCTTCTCCCTCTCCCACTCCCCCTGCTTGTGTTCCCTCTCTCGCTGTCTCTCTCTCTGTCAAATAAATAAATAATCTTTTAAAAAATAATAATAATAAATAAAATGAAAACAGAACCTCCCAAAAGAACTCACTCATCATAAATCCCTTCCAGGGATCAATGTCTCCTCTTGGAGAAGAGAAGCTGACACCATTCCCAGATAGACTTTGTCACAAACTATCATATCTCCCACTTATTCTCCTGAGGGCCCATTTATCATTCCTAAAATTCATTTGCTCTCCCGTAAGTGGCTTTTCTCCCCTCCCTTTTCCCTGTTATGGTGGTATATGAGCTCTCAGATCTCACCGTTCCTTTGCACCTTCACTTCTTTCTGTGATGCCTGAGCACATCAAACTAAAAAGAAGTAAAGTTGTGTGGCTCCTATTAAAATGTCTTTCATCAGTTTAATTGACAGGTCCCCGGTATAGAACCTAAGAGGGTAGAGGAAAAGGTTTGCCTCCCCCACACAACTGAAGTTTGCCAGTGACATCAGCTGTGGGTTGATGCTTCCTGGTTCCACTTGGCTTACATTAGCCTGGGCTGAAGGTGGAAACGTCGCCAACAAGCCAGCCCTGCCTTCTCCTTGACACCCTGGCCCGGGAAGGCCCCTCCCACAAGTGGGTCAGTGACCCGGAACAGGTGAGGGCCCACCTAGTCAGGTGCCGGCGGACTCTGCCTGGATTTAGTCTCGTGCCCAGTCAGACCACGGGATTTGCTTGGGCATAGAATGGACTATTCACATAGCCTCCTGAGGTCACGAACTGAGTACGTGACCAGGTTTGGGGGAAGGAAGGAGACATGTTTGCTGGAAACCAGCGGCTCTTCATGAAATTCTCACTCCCAGTCATGGCGGTCAATGGTGCTGAGATCACTAGGTGAGTGGTAAGAGGGGTGTGGGGCGTGGGAGTCTCGTCACGCCCATGGGGCTCGCAGCGCCCCGGTCCAGGGATGAGTCAGAGCACCTCCAAACCCGGGACCACCAGATATCGCCGGGGGGTGCAGCATGAAGTGTTCGAGCCCAAAGTGGTACCTGGACTCCCATCGAGGCCTTGAGTCTAACTTCCCACTGATGAGAAATTCCTCGGGCCAGAAAACAAGCTGAAGGAACCTCAGAAGCCAGGGACCTGCCAGGAGGTGGTGTCTTGCAGGACAAGGCGCTTAGGCTCTGCGGGAAGCCGGGCGGGCGGGGGGTGGTCTCAGCTCCTGCAAGCGTGTGTGCACAGTGCTGTCTGAGCCCGGGTGACCCAGGCCCATCCTCCTCCCGCAGGGGCAGCGGGGGACAGCCTGGGGGCGGTGGCCACATGGTGCGAAGGGAGTGGACTGACGGGGCCCTGGACCTCGGGCCGCCTGCGCAGTCCGCTGCCCCTTACCTGGACGTCTGTTTTTCGTAGGTGCCGCCCAGTGCTTTCCTCATGCTGCCCCCAAGCCAGCACCCTGTGCTCTGGGCCCCCGAGCGGCCCTCAGGCAGCTGGTACCCGCTTTGCTGGACTCGGCGGGAGCCAGGAGAACCTCGGAGTAACGTCCCCATGGGAGCAGCCCTAAGCCGATGACCCACAGGTGTAGGGTGCGACGACCCCAGCTCTCTTGCCCCAGGTGGGACGACTGAGGTGTGACCCTTGTCCTGTCCAGATTTCCCCTCGGGGACCTTGTCCGATGTCCCCCCGTTGCTCCCCTGCGTTTCCCTTTGGTTCTGCGCCTCCCACCGTGGGGCTTCTGCCCCTCCACACTGCTGACCTGGGGGGCTGCATAGGCCTCAGTTGTGGGGCTTCCCGGGCGCTGTGGGGGGCTGTACAGGGGCACCCCATGTGACAGCACAGACACCCCGAGACGTGGCCCTGGGGTACCATGCCAGGGGCACCCCATGTGACAGCACAGACACCCCGAGACGTGGCCCTGGGGTACCATGCCAGGGGCACCCCATGTGACAGCACAGACACCCCCAGACGTGGCCCTGTGCACCAGGGGGCAGCTGCGCCCATGGAGAGGCATCGCCCTGCTGGATTTTCCCAGGGAAGCCTAACAAAGCCTTCCCACGCGTTCCTGCCTCACTGTGTGCTTCTGGGAGCCTGGCCCGGGAGAGACGGCAAGGGGAAAAACTCCACCGGGGGCCAGTTTCCCAAAGAAGGGAAAGGGCCTCTGAGATTCGGTGTGACGGGTCTGATTAACGCACTGATTTGTTTAGACTCTCAGATTCTTTTTTTTTTTTTTTTTTAAGTTTTTTTTTTTTTTTTGACAGAGAGACAGCGAAAGAGGGAACACAAGCTGGGGGCGGGGGGATGGGAAGCAGGTTTCCCGCGGAGCAGGGAGCCCGATGTGGGGCTCGATCCCAGGACCCTGGGACCATGACCTGAGCCGAAGGCAGACGCTCACCGACAGAGCCACCCAGGTGCCCCAAAACTAATTTTTTTTAAAGGTTTTATTTATTTATTTGACAGAGAGAGACACAGCGAGAGAGGGAACACAAGCAGGGGGAGTGGGAGAGGGAGAAGCAGACTCCCTGCTGATCAGGGAGCCCGATGTGGGGCTCAATCCCAGGACCCTGGGATCATGACCCGAGCCGAGGGCAGACACTTAACGACTGAGCCACCCAGGCACCCCACTGTGCCTTTTTATTTTTTATTATTTTTTAAAGACTTCATTTATTCATTTGACAAAGAGAGACCAGCGAGAGAGGGAACACAAGCAGGGGGAGTGGGAGAGGGAGAAGCAGGCTTCCCGCTGAGCAGGGAGCCTGATGCGGGGCTCGATCCCAGGACCCTGGGACCATGACCTGAGCCGAAGGCAGACGCTTAACGACTGAGCCACCCAGGCGCCCCCCCAACACCTTTTTTTTTTAAGATTTTATTTATTTATTTGACAGAGACACAGCGAGAGAGGGAACACAAGCAGGGGGAGTGGGAGAGGGAGAAGCAGGCTTCCCGCGGAGCAGGGAGCCTGATGAGGGGCTCGATCCCAGGACCCTGGGATCATGACCCGAGCCAGGGGCAGACGCTTAACGACTGAGCCACCCAGGTGCCCCTTGACTCGCAAATTCTGTTCCTACATCAAACTATTCTAGAGACTGGCCCACCTAACACTTCACAAGCTCCCAGGGTGACTACTGTACTCCGGGAATGTTGACCCGGGATGAGTCTAGAACAGGCGGGAATATTCTGGAATGTTCTGGAAGCACTTTGTGCCACTCTCAGGAACCACAGGGACTGGGAATCCTACCCCTCTCCCTCCACCCCTCCTCAGACTTAATGTCTCCCAGGACCTGGCAAATCCAAAGTCCTCTGCATCACGAGATTCTTTATTGCAGAGACCTCGCGTTGAGGTTTGTGTCCTGCCCCCGTGTGTCGTAGAGGTCGCATCCAAGGTGTGAGAGTCGTAATGTCTCTTTTTGCAAGGTGGCATTTGCGAGGAGTCCAGTGCGGGACCCAATTTACAGGGACAAGCAGGAAGCCAGCCTCGTCTTGGACACAGGGAAGGCCTTCTAGCTCTGTCTTCCGCCGGTCGTGTGGCATGAAGGAGGTGGCAGGGTGGGCTCCCTCGTCCTCCGAGCCCCCTTCTCCGGAGAGCTCCCCCCGCCTGGCCACCATCCCCTGCTGCAGGGCCATCCTGGCAGAGGCCTGGATACAGCCGAGGCCTGGGTCACCCCCCAGCCCTAGACTGGGCCAGCCTGGAGTGCTGGACGTCAGGGCCGAGACTCGACAGAGTGACACCTCCAGATCCCTCTCCCTTCTGTCCCACTGGGACTGGTGGCTGCATGCCCGGGAGTGCGGAGAGATGTGCAGAGGACCTGCCACCCAGGAATGGGGCCAGAAAGAAACCTGTGTTTTGTTGTTGTTGTTGTTTTGGTTTTTGCTTTACCTTTTAAAAATTATTATGATAAAATACACATAACATAAATGTACCATTTTAACCATTTCTGAGTGCACAGCTCAGCGGCATGAAGCACACTCACCCTGTCCTGAGACCACCCCCACCCTCCGTCTCCAGAACGTTCCATCTCCCCACACGGAGACTCTGTCCCCGTGAAGCACGGACTCCCCACCCCCACCCTCCGTCTCCAGAACGTTCCATCTCCCCACACGGAGACTCTGTCCCCACGAAGCACGGACTCCCCACCCCCTGCCCCAGCCCTGACTCCCACCCTCTCCTCTCTGTCTCTGTGGATGGGACTCCTCTGGGGACCTCCTGGGAGTGGGGTCCTGCGGGATGTGTCCTTCTGGGTCTGGCTCCTCTCGCTGAGCCTAGTGTCCTCGGGGTCCCTCCACGTCGTGGCAGGTGCCGGGGTCCCTTCCTTCCTGAGGCTGGAGCGTGTTCCCGCGTGGGGACGGACCACGCCGTGTATCCCTCATCTGCTCATGGACCCTTCTCAGTGCTGTGAATCATGCTGTTGTGCCTGTTTCTCCCCCTCAATGGCTTTATTGATACACAATTCACCCATTTTAAGTGTACAATTCAATGTTTTTAGTGTATTCACATAATGTATACCCATCACCACAGTTGATTCCAGAACGTTCCATCACCCTAAAAGCAAACCCATCCCCATCAGCCATCACTCCCCATCTCCCCCAAGCCCAGCCCCCGGCCCCCATGAGCCCCCTTCCTGTCTGTGGGTGAGCCTGTTCTGGACGTGTCACCCACGTGGACTCACACCCCGTGTGGCCTTCCGTGTCTGGTTCCCTCCCTGAGCTTCGTGGGCTCGGGGTCCGTCCCCGGAGCACACCGTCCAGCAGAGCCCTTCCCAAATTCCTGGTCCACGGAATCATGAGCAAAATAAAATGGTTGTGTTAAGCTGGTGAGTTTGGGGATTATTAGTCAGGGAATCACACATGGAGCTTGCCCCTCTTTCCCCTGTCCTGGTTTTGTATGACGGGTCCCCACAGCAGAATGGGGTGGGTGCCATCCCATCTTTGCCACGCCTCTGGGCAGACCCAGTCTGGTCTTGAACCCCTGACATGAACCCAGGTGCAAAGCCCAGCCCTCATCAGCTCTCCTGAAACCTCACAGGATTGGTTGTGTGCATCCGGGTTAACGGAGGGAGGGCCTGGGGTGCTGGGGTCCCCCAACCCAGAGGGCCGGATGCCAAAGAGGCAAGCCTCCCGGTGACAAGAGGCTGGAGCGGGACTCACCTCCCGAGCAGTGCGCGGGAGAAGCTGCTGTGGGCAGAGACCCTGGGCTGTGCCTGGAGAACCCCCTCACCCCCCAATCGTCTGGACACCATCATCAGACCCCCCACACCGCCCCCCGTGCAGACACAGGGCATGGAAACCTTTAATTCACTGGTGGATTTTGTACTTTATATGTTTTCCTTCTGGGAAGTGAAATAGTTGTGGACATTTAGCAAGTATGTGCTGCTTTTATTCCAGAAAGAAAGGCAGAAGGGAGGGAGAAAGGAGTCAGGAGGGACAGACAGACAGAGACAGGCAGGCAGGGCGAGCATTCTGAGAGGCAAGGGAACGAGGTGTGCGCTCTTCAGAGCTCCACGGCTCCAGCCGTGTACACCGCTTCTCTGCCCGTGGGCCAGGGACGTGACTGCTCCGTGCCTCGGTTTCCCCATCTGAACACCGCCTCCTCCTCCCCGCTAGCGATGCCTGCAGTACCCCACTCTGGCCCCAAATGCAGGGCGAGGAGCTCTTCTTTCCGCCTGGGCTCACTGCCTCCATCCCTCACTCCAGGGTGGGGTCCCGGCGACACCCCCCAGGGGCCCCCACCACCACTGGCTGTCACGGGTGTGAACTGCGCCAGCGAAGGGAAAAGCTGTGGAAGACAAGGAGGCCCCTCACTTGGTCCTATGACACCCCTACCCCACTCTCCGCTGCACTGTAGCGAAGCCAGTGTCCTGGTTGTGACATTGTAACAGTTTTGCAAAATGTTACCACCTGGGGAAACTAGGCAAATCTGCAACTGTCCTGCAAAGGTTCCCAGCACAAGGGAGTGTCCCGGGGACCCAGTGTTTGGAGCCCCTCAGATTCCATGCCCTGGAGAGGCCCACGCTCCCCTCTGCTCGGTCCTGGCTCTCCCATCGGCAGCGGCCACGAGCCCGTTTCTCGCCACTGCGTGCCTGGCACCAAGCTCAAGTGAAGGGACGCTGTGGGACCAGAGACTGGGCAGGGCTGAGTCACTGAGCTAATCACCTTGGGTCACAAGCTTACGTGGCCCTGGTACCTTCAGGGCTCACCTTGCACGAGCTGATACGATGCTGGCCGCGCCAAGCTCCTCCCGTGTCTCTGGGACTCTGCAACCTGAGCTGGGCAAGCACCCTGTCCCCCCTCCTCGTTGGTGTCCCAGCCTGCTGCTGCCTCACAGGGGGTCACAAAAGGGAAACGGAGTCCGGGGGCAGCTGGAGTGGTTACTGCCACATTCCACGTGGGGAAACTGAGTCTCCAGGGGGAAAATGATGGACAGGACAGAAACCCTGAAGCATCTTCCCGAGCTTGCCACAAATTCCAAACCCTGTGTGGGGAAGAGGGAAATGCCCATTGACAGAGGTATGAATGCAGCCCCAGGTCGGGAACGGACAAGGTCAACGGCACCGTTCTTCCTCACGTTTGTCTTGCTTCCGTCACTCTTCCCTCGTGGGTGAGTCTGACATCGGGACAGGCAAGGGTTCCCTCTGGAGCAGGACGATTAAGGAGGGTGTCGAGCTGGGGTGGCCCACGGGAGAGCTTGCCATGGAGGTGGGTGACCGAGACAGGAGCAAAACCTGCAGAAGGCCCCAGCTCTGGGGGAGATGTCTGGGCAGCCTCACCCGACTCCTTGGGGTGATAATTTAGTCCTCGATGCATTTATTGAACACTGAGCACATCCTACACAGACTCGCTCTGGTCATCTTTTTTTTTTTTTTTTTAAGATTTTATTTATTTATTTGACAGAGAGAGCGAGAGCGAGAGCAGGAACACAAGCAGGGGGAGTGGGAGAGGGAGAAGCAGGCTTCCCGCTGAGCAGGGAGCCCGATGCGGGGCTCGATCCCAGGACCCTGGGATCATGACCTGAGCAGAAGGCAGACGCTTAACGACTGAGCCACCCAGGCGCCCCTGTTACTTTGGTTTTTTTAAAGTAAACTCTACCCCCAATGTGGGACACGAACTCGTGAGCCCAAGGTCAAAATTCGCATGCTCAGGGGCGCCTGGGTGGCTCAGTCGTTAAGCGTCTGCCTTCGGCTCTGGTCAGGGTCCCAGGGTCCTGGGATCGAGCCCCGCATCGGGCTCCCTGCTCGGCGGGAAGCCTGCTTCTCCCTCTCCCACTCCCCCTGCTTGTGTTCCCTCTCTGCTGTGTCTCTCTCTGTCAAATAAATTTTAAAAATCTTTTTTAAAAAATTGCATGCTCTACCGACTGAGCCAGTCAGACACTCCTGGCTGCATTCTTTCTTTCTCTCTCTCTCTGACAAATAAATAAATAAAACAGTGAGACACAGCCAGAGAGTGAACACAAGCAGGGGGAGTAGGAGAGGGAGAAGCAGGCTTCCTGCCGAGCAGGGAGCCCGATGTGGGGCTCGATCCCAGGACCCTGGGATCATGACCCGAGCTGAAGGCAGACGCTTAACGGCTGAGCCACCCAGGTGCCCCTCTCTGGTCATCTTTTAACTTTAATCAAGGCGCAGTTCACAGAACAAATCAGTGGCATGTAGTACATTCACTGTGCTGTGTAACCATCACAGCTGTCTAATTCCAGAAAGTTCCATCACCCCAAGAGGAAACACTGTCCCGTCCCCATCAGCCATCGCGCCCCACCCCAGTCTCTGACACCCACAGAGCACCTGCCTGTCTGTGGATGCGCTTCTACTTTATTTATTTACTTAACTGAGAGAGAGAGAGAGAGAGAGAGAGAGAGAGCATGCGTGAGCATGGGGGGAGGGGCAGAGGAAGAAAGAGAATCTCAAGCAGACGCCCCGCCTGGCACAGAGCCGGATGTGGGGCTCGATCCCACAACCCTGAGATCAGGACCTGAGCCGAAATCAAGAGTCAGATGCTCAACCGACAGCACCACCCAGGCACCCCTCCTTTTATTATTTTTTTTATTATTTTTAAAATACAATTTATTTTTTTTTAAAGTTTTAGCTTTACAGAAAGAATTGTGAAGATGATACCGTTCCCATAGGCCTGCCCATTTCCCCGTCATTAGCACCGAACATCAACTTGTGACCCTGCCTGTCAAGGGGAGCGCAGGGAGGACACCCCCATCTTGGTCTGGTCCTGGGATGCGCGAGGCCAGGCGGCTGTGGGACAGCTGGCGAGCCCCAAGCCAACCTCTCCGTTGACCCAGCTGGAGCCCGTCACCAGCCTGCGAAAGGCTCCCAGTTCCTCCCGCTCTGGGATTTTCCTGCCACTCCTGGAGGAGATAGACGTGGAAGGGGCAGGATGAGCCGAGAAGAAACCACAACTCCAAGAACAAGGTGTGCCGGGTGCCGGGCCCTGGCAGGCAGGAGGAGGCTGGGAGAGGTCAGCGGTGAGGCCTGGCAGGGCCGGGCAGGGCTCGGTGCCACCTGGGAGGGCAGGAGCTTGGCGTGTGGCCCCCACTCCTCGGCCCACACACATACGCCAGGCCGGCAAGGGACAGGGGAGGGGCCCAGAGGCACTGAGAGGGGGACTTGGCCAGGCGGGGGCGGGGGCGGTCCTGGAGGAGGCGGGGTAGCTGTGGGGTCTCCGCGGAGGGCTCTAGGGGGCAGCGGGACAAATGCAGGGTGGGGGCCAGGTTCAAGGGTGCTCAGGTTTTCCTTCGGGGTGCCAGGTGGGGGGAGGGTATGCTCGCAGCTGAGCCTGGCGTTCCCAGGGAGGACGGGGGTGGCCTGCGGGCCCCTGCTGCCACAGGACATCCTAGCGCCTACGCCTGTCCAGGGAGGCCTGTCCCAGCCCAGAGAGCGCCCCTGCCTCCCCAGTCCCACGCCCAGGCTGACTCCAGGTGCTCCCGGGTCACCCACTGACACAGCCAGCCATTGGTCCTCTCTCTGGCCTCCTGGCCACTGCCCTGCCCTGGTCTGTCACCCCTCACCGGGCTGGCTGCAAGGTGACAAGAGCTCACCAGGCCCTTTGGGCTGCGTCCACACTCTGCACGGTGACAAGATGGTTCTCCCAGAAATGACATCCAGTCGGGTCTGTGCCCTGCTCCAGTCCTGTCTGTGGGTGTCCATCCATCCACGCAGGGACGACGCGCAGGGACAACGGAAACAGCGCTCATGGCAGCACAACTCAACAACAGCCAAAAACGGGGGAGCAAGCTCAGTGTCCGTGGACGGATGAACACATACACACATGTCTCCCATGCACAGGAGCGTCCCTCGGCCGCGAGCAGGAGCAAGGCGCAGCGCCCGGGGTTGGACCCGGAGCCCACGATGCTCTGCCCCAGGGACAGACCCTGAGCCCACGCAGACGCCCCGGAAGCCCGCGCCGAATGTGGGTCGCTGGGCAGCTCAGGCGCCAGGCCACCTGCTCACACCTCACCTGGCCCCTCTCGGATCCCCGCTGGTCCGCTGAGGACTGAGGACTCCGAAGCACACAGCAGCCAGGCTGGCACCTCAACCCCCTCCTCCACCCCATTGGCTCCTGCCTCCAGGAAGCCCTCCCTGATCCGCTCCCTCCCCGCCAGGATGGGAAGTCAGCCCTGGGCTATCCCGCACAGAGGCCTGCAGAGCGAGGATTCAATGATGGCTGAGGGCCAGCCACATGGGGGAGGTGTGAATTACTAAGTCAGCAGCAGGACCACCAGAAGCTGCTCCCTTCCTCCTCCCTGAGCTTGGATCTGGGGCGCCCCGAGCCTGGCCTTGGCTGTGGGGAGGTGATGGCACAGCGTCCAAGGTCCGGCCAGCGCCGTTGCCCCCCCTTCCCTCTTGGGTTCCGCGGATTTGCCGAGCTGCCCAGCATGTCGAGCTGCCCAGCATGTCGTGAGGACGAGCCCACCGGCCAGGAGCCCAGGCCCCCTGAGCAGCAAGCCAAGCCCGCTGCGCCTGTCCACGCTCTAGGCTCACGGCGTCACTGGGCACGAGATAGTTTGGGGCCACTTGTTACAAAACAGAAAACCAGGACCAGGACACACAAGTTTTTATGACTTTTATTAAATCCTTACAAAACAATACAAAATTCCGGCATTGACAGTTGGTGTAAGGAAAATGAGCTGTATCGATTCACCTGGTGTGGTGGAGTTAAAGTGCTTGGGTGTTTTCCCCCCACTTTTAAAAAACTTGAGTTTTTTTTTTGTCTTTTTTACACATCTTAACATTGAGACGTGGCCGTTCCCCTCCCGCAGGGCCGGGTGGCCTGGGAGCCAGGCGCTCATTCACAGTAACGGTTCCGACAGTCTCTCCAGCTCCCACGGCCCACGTGACATGCGGCGGGCGGAGGAAGTGGCTGTCCCACCTTTGGGAAAAAAAAAAGCTCCTCACAGCTCCGCGTTCCAGAGTAAAACGGCCAAGGCGCCTGTGGCGGGCGGGGGTCCGTTTGTTTCTTTTTTACAAAAAGGCGGAATCCCCAGTTGCAACACGTGGGATCACTGGTGGGCACGAAGTGGGGGCGGGGGCGGCCTCCCCACCCCCCCAGGGTCTTTGGAAAGGCCAGTCCACAGATCCAGGCGAGCGGGGGGACCGGACGGGGTGTCAGTCCCCACCAGCCACCAGAGACTGCCACAGAAACAGCATCTGGGCCCCCCCACCCGCGAGGCCCCCCAACATTCAAGTATTCAAGAACAGGGAAGGGAAGTCAACTGATGTCTTTAAAAAATTAACAAAACAGGACGAACAACTAGAAACCAGAGGGCTTTCCAGGCCCTGGCCTGCCATGGAGACCTGGCCAGACCCCAGGCCACGCTGCCTAGCCGGTGGCGGGGGGCGGGCCACAGGGACCCTCCCCGGCCAGCAGGAGCGCGTGTGCGTGGAGAAGGGGGGCCTGTATTGCATAGTGTTTCCCACCCGAGGACGAGGAGGGGCGTCGGTCTCCCCAAGCCTGGCAGGCCCCTCGACACGTGACCCCAGCGCCGAGGTGGGCAGAGGCGGGCATGGCGATTCCTGGGTGCCCGGAAGGAGGCCGTGGCAGCGGCGGCCGTTTTCCTGAAGGTGGGCAGAGTCAAGACGCTGCCCTTGGGGGGTGGGGGGCTTCAGCAGGACCCCTGGGTGGGCCCTGGCTCTGAGGAGGAAGGGGCTGACAGAGCTTCCACACCAGACCCCAGGGGTGACAAGGGGCGGGACGTGGCCGTGGTCAGACTGAGCCCTGAGAAGGGGCACTCGGGTGCCCGGGGTGGGGGTCTTTGGGACCCCCACGTTGGCTGACGGGCGCCTGTCCAGCCCCTCCCACTTCCTCTGGCACCGCCCTCCTGGGTGGGCAGGGTAGGGGGCAGTGGGTGCACCCTCCCACCCCGGGTCAGCTGCAGCTTAAGGTCAAGGTTTGAGAGAGCCCCGATTGTCAGTCAGAGGGGGGAGTCCAGCTGCCTGCACCCAGGACCCCTCCTGCCGCGAGGGAGACCTGAGAAGCCCCCGCCCCACCTGGCCACCAGGGTGTCTCCCGGGTGAGGGATGAAGGAGCTGCTGTGTCACTGAGGGGAGGTGTGGGGTTGGCCCGTCCCTGAAATACTGTGAGGCTGGGGAGGGGGTGCGTCCCTGTGCCCCCAGCTCTGGAAGACGACAAACGCCTCCTCTCCTGAGTCACATAGGGCGGGGCGGGGCAGGCGGGGGACCTTCACAGTACAGGGCTGGGGAGGCAGGGACCGGGCAAGCCCAGCGACACACGTCCCCCACTCTCCTCCCCAGGCGTCTGCTTTGCTTTTAACACCTTTAAAGGGGAACAAAAATGGGGGTAGGGCAGAAAAAAGGAGAAGAAAACCCAACAGCAAAAACCTCATATAAAAAGAGCCCCCCCCCCCAACTGAGCTTAGCGCCTCGGAGTCCAGCCAGGGGAGGGCAGCCTGCTGGTCACCGGCTGGCAACAGCTTAAAAAAATCTTTAGATTTGATGGGGGTGGGGGTGGGGGTGGGGGAGGGGAAGGAGTGACCTATGTACAGAGGGAGCGAGGGGTCACGCGTGGTCTCCCACCAGGACCACGGGGGCCGCAGACAGGCTGGCTCGCTGCCGCCTCTGGGCCAGCTTGCTCTGAGAGGGCGGGGACAGCTGCAGGCAGCGGGAGGTAGCTCGGATGACCACGGGCGGGCCCTGCTCTGCCTCCTCGGCTGCGTCCTCCTCCCGCTGAGCCAGCTGCCGGTTCATGGCGATGGCCTCAGCCGCAAACGACGTGAGCTCTTTGGCACAGCTGTTCCTGGGGAGGGGCAATCACGGAGAAGGTGATCACGATCTCTTCGGGACCCCCGGGGGCGTGCAGTACCCTGGGGGAGGGGCTGCAGGCCCCAGGACCCCCGCCCCCACTGGGGGCCCAACCCATCACCATCACTGGTACAGGAAAACCCAAGCACTTAGGTGGCTCCCCAACCCAACAACTTAAGGAAGCTTTCTTGTCTTTTTTAAACACCTAACGTTAACCACCCGCCCCCCCGGGGTCCCTGCTCTGGGCCCCACGCTCCCACGCGGGCCTCACCTCTGCAGGACCATGGGTGTGGGCAGAGTGTTCTCCGGAGCACACTGTAAAGCGACAGGAGGGCGGGGCTGAAGCACAGAGCCCCGCTGCCCTCCCAGTGCCCAGATGGCTGTGACTGGGGTTCAAGGGGTGTACCTGCTAGAACGGAGTCAGGCCAGGGGGAGCAGGATGTGGCAGAAGCCCAGCAGTGGTCCATTACACCTGCTCCCCGCCCCCTCCCTTGTCTACTCATGGGTCTCCTGACGTTCCAGAAGGACACAGGTGCCCCTCCACCAGCTCGCCCTGAGATCAGGGCCCGTCTTTGCTCCCTGGGGAGGCCCAGTGCCAACTTCTATTTTTGGTTAAGACCCTTGCCCTTGTGGCCTCCTTGCCCTGGGCTGGCAGCCTGGCTCGGGTGACCGCTGGCCAGAGAAATGGCAGGCTCTTCCCAGATGGGTGGGGACAGAGAGCTGGGCTGGGGTTGGCAGGCTCTGCTGGGGGTCTGTGGCCTGCCCAACACCTGGACGACCTCGGCTTGTTGCTCTGTGCAGGTGTGCCAGGCAGAAAGAGGCCCCAGCGCCTCCGGGGCACAAAGCCAAGCAATTCACTGAGCAGCAGAGCCTGCAGTCCCAACCCCTAGCTGGTAGCAGCAGGTGGATTTTCCTGCCACGCCCGTGCCCCCCCCAGACGGCAGAGACTGAGCCCCAGACCCATGCGGCAGCGGGGGAGCTGCTGCTGGCCTTCCCAAGGACTCTCGTACACCCGCTCCAAGTCACCCCTAGCCCCTCGGAGGCTGTGTGGAGGCAGGAGGCCCTAGCGGGGCTCACACTCACCCCCTGCACCCAAGGGTGCTGCAGAACTTGGGCGGCGCTCAACCTCTGCTTGGCGTCGCGGACAAGGAGCTTTGAGATGAGGTCTTTGGCAGCGAAGGAGATGTGGGCCCAATCCTTCTCAGGAAACTCGTACTTGCCCTCCTGGATGCTCTCAAACAGCATGTTCTGCGGGGCAGACGAGTAAGGGGGTGAAAGGTCCGCTGCGGGCGACTGAGCCCCCACACGGACATGTGCCAGCTGGGACCCAGAGTCGGGCACGCCAGCTTAGTAACGAGCTCTGCCAGGGGCCCAGGACCCAACCATGCGGCCTAACCCATGACCTGGACACGCTGCAGCCCCCCTCACCCCCCCACCGACAGCAGACTGGACTGGGGGCTGCAGAGGGCCCTGAGATCAGCTGGCAGGACGGCGGGGGGGTGTGCACTCTGGGGGGCCAAATGCCTGGGAATGACGCAGGCTGCAAGGGAGAGCCGGCCTCAGCCAAGTGCTCAGTGGACTCTGCCTGGGACGGGCTGACGGGCAGCCAGGCTCCCGTGGGGCAGAGGCCACTGGGCTGGAACCCCTGTCTCTCCTCATGGCAGCTCCCTGACTCCCAACTGCTTTCTCTCAGGCCGCAGAGCCAAGAAGCCTGTGTAACCCCAGGAGGGCAGGCCAGCACTATCCTGTGGACATGTGGGGCGTTGGAGACCATGATCAAGGCAGTGGCGGGATGCAGGGGTGGAGCGGATATGGTGGGGTGCAGGGGATGGGGGAAACTATGGAGTGCAGGGGGTGGCTGGGGGTCCCCGCAGGGTGCAGGGGTGCACGGGGCACAGGGGGCGCAGGGAGGTGCACGCGCACAGGGGGTACAGGGTGGGTGGGGGTCCCTGAGGGGTTCAGGGAGCGCAGGGGGCACGCGGCACAGGGGGCGCACGGTGGTGGGCGGGGTCCCGCGAGGCGCAGGGGGCGCAGGGGGGCGCGGGGGGGCGCGGGGGCCGGCACACACGCGCACCTGGCAGGCCGGGCAGGCCTCGCCACGGTCCCAGCCGCAGTCGCTGCCGCAGTGGCCCACGAAGGGCGGGTAGCCACTGAGCAGGATGTAGAGAATGACGCCCAGGCTCCAGAGGTCGCAGCGCTTGTCGTAGATGCTAGCTTCCTCACTGAAGGCCTCCACCACCTCGGGGGCCATGTACTCCGCCGAGCCGCACTGCGGGCGGGGACCGGGCGTCAGGAGCCCGCCGAGGGGGAAGGGCAGCGCCGCCAGGCCGGGACTTCCCGGCGTCACGTGAGGGCCCGAAGGCAGGGTCACCGGGGCCTCTGCGCCCAACGCCCCGCCAGGCCAATCAGAGGCGGGCCAGGGGCCCAGCCCCGCCCCTCCACCCAATCAACAGGTGGCAGGTGCCCACCCCGCCCAGCCACCCAATCAGCGGCCAGGAGCCGGCCCCGCCCCCCCTCCGCGGGGCCAATCAGCGGCTGTTGCTAAGCGAAACGCCCAGCTCCGCGGCGGCGGCACCTCGAGGTTACGCAACCGCAGCCCGGGAGCGCGTCGGGGCGTGCCCGCTGCCCGCGCGCCTCACCGGGGTGAGCAGCTCCGGAGTGGAGATGGGGGAGCAGTCCCCGTTGAGTTTGATGCCGCTGCCCAGGTCGAAGTCGCAGATCTTGACGGGGGAGACCTGGGAGGGGTGCGAAGAGGCGGTGAGGCGGGGGTCCAGGCCAACCCCGCCCCGGCCGCTCGGAAGGCCGCTCCCGGGCGCCCTCACCTGGTTGGGGTGCTCGCAGAGGATGTTTTCTGGCTTTAGGTCCCTGTGGGCGATGCCTGCGGGGAGAACCAGGGGGGGAGTCACTGGGGGGAGTGCGGGCATTGTCTGGGAGTCCGGGGCAGGTGGAGCGGGCGCAAGGCTGGACACCCCCGGGGGCCACGTGGGCCCCACCACCCACCTTTGTTGTGCAGGAAGTCCAGGGCACTGGCCACGTCCTGCACGACCACGCTGGCCTCCAGCTCGTTAAAGTGCCGCCGCTTGTGGATGTGGCTCAGGATGGAGCCTGGGGCCAGGCCGTGGAGGAGGGAGAACGTGTGCAGGTCACCCGTGTGTCTCCAGGCCACCGCCCAGTAGTACCCACTTCCACCCCACAGGCACGTGCCCACTCTGGCCTCCTTGGGCTCAAAGCCTGGACAGGAAGTTCAGACCCCACAATCCCCCCCCCCCCCCCCCCCCGCCCCCCGCCCATGCACAGGAGGGACAGCTCTGAAAAGTCCCTCCTGGTGGCCCGGCCCACAGCCCATTAACCACTAAGACGCAGCTGGAGGCGTCTCCCAGGCTCCACGTACCGCCCCGCATCTTCTCAAACACCAGGTAGAAGCGATCCTCCTCCTCAAAGAACTCTATCAGCTCTAGAACATTCCTGGGGCATGGGGGGTTGGACAGGCAGGAGAGGAGGGAGGCTTCTGAGGACCCTGTGCACCCACCGCCCAGCCCAGCTGGGGCCCACCCTTTCCGCCCCCACCTGCCCACAGAAGGCTAGCATGGGGGCCCCGGCCTGCCTCCACCCTGCCTGCTGGGGACTGCGTGTGTGACGCTGGGTGTACCGCAG
This sequence comes from Neomonachus schauinslandi, assembly GCF_002201575.2. Lineage (NCBI taxonomy): Eukaryota > Metazoa > Chordata > Mammalia > Carnivora > Phocidae > Neomonachus > Neomonachus schauinslandi. The sequence goes on along the minus strand of NC_058403.1, from coordinate 213,314,577 downwards.
GAGACCCCGCAGAGAGACACACACTGGGTGCTCCCGAAACGCTTGCTGGGGCTGATGAGCTGTTCGGGCCCATTCACCCACAGACAGATGGCTCAGGGCCCAGTTCTGGGGCAAGGTGGGTCACATTACCTGTGGCCCTGGCATTGATACAGCATCTCCACCTCCCGGAAAACCCGACTCCGAATGTGGCCCGGCTGCTTCTCGATGATCTGGATGGGGGTGGGGCAGGAGACGGAGCAGCTGGGTCAGCCAGACCCTCCAAAGCCCAAGGGGCCCCTACCAGAAATTTGCCCTGTGCCATGCCTCAGACCCCATTAGAGCTTAGATCTGAAGTTCTAAGAAGCTGAGCTCTCCTCCTGGGGCCCAGAATTCGCCAGAAGTCAGAACTATGGCGTCAGCACAAGCTTGGGGTGGGGGGGGAGGTGCAACATGTCTCCAAAGTGGCACCAGGGGAGAGACAGGCTGGACAAGAAAGCCAGAAAGAGAAAAGAGAGAGCTGGGCCTTCTCCACTCCCGACCCCACAGGCCTCAGGGGCATGTCTGTGGTCTGGGACTCCTACAAAATGCCCCTTCAGGGGTGTCAGGGTCCCTGGGACTGGGCAGCCTCCCCTCCCTGACCAGGAGACTGGTGGCCACTGCGTGGGTTCCCACACCACCCAGGGGGCTGGAGGGGCCTTGGGGTGCCTGGCTGCCAGACACACCGCCCCTGCCTGCCTCAGTGCCAAGTCCCACCTCTCCAGTTTCATGACCGTCCGGGCAGCTGCCTGGTGGGCCTCCTGGGACTCAGCCTCAGGAAGCCAGCTTCTGCCTCCAATCCCCACAGGCACCCAGGAGCTCTGAGGACCGGAGGGTCCCCCAGCCACCTTCACTCCCAGAAGTGGGGGCAGAAGGTACGTGCTGGCTCTCTGGGCACCCTGGCGCCCCCACAGCGGACCCCTCCGCAGGTTGGATCTTCGGCCCCCTCTCACTGGGCCGGCGAGGCAGGCTAGTCGCCCCCTGGCCCAGGGTTCCCTGTCCAGTGCATCGGCCTGGAGGGGGACGCGGGGTGTTCCCCCAGCTAGTTCCTGCAGTAGGCAGGCATGATGTCCACTTGCTGCCGGGGCCCAGCCTATGCACTGTGCCACCTGTCTGGGGACAAACACCTGTGCCACAGAGAGGCAGGACAACCAGACTTCCGGGCCTCCTGACACAATGCCAGCAGCCACGCTCTGCTGGAGGAGCTCTGGGCAATCTGGCTAGGACCCCTACTTCATGGAGAAAAATGTGGTCCCTCAGGAGAGGGACGGCTTTACGGGCGGTCACACAACAGTGTGAGGAAGCCAGGCTGCTCAGCAGGGTCCCGAGGAGGAAAGCACCCAGTGCAGAAAATGGAGGCTAAGCATCCACTTCCCTTGCACCATCGCCCCGCCCCGCTCACCAGGGAGCACCTGGTCCTCGTTCCTGGGCCGCCAGCCTCCTGGGACACCATCCCACCCAGATGCAGCATCGCCAGGGAGGACTGGAAGATTTCCCAGAACACAGGGTCACACTGCCTGGCCAAGAAACAGGTTTCCCAGACCACTTGGCCATACCGTGGGTCAGGGGCTACACAGGAACACTCAAGAGGTTCTTCCAAGCCTGCCCTAATCTCCCCAAATGCCAAGCCTCCTCGGGCCCCAAGTAAAGCATGACCTTTCCATCCTTGTGACCAACATGGAGAACCACTTTCCACTCCTGAGGAATGGCACGAGGTGAACCAGCAGACAAGAGCCAACTCTGACCGAAGCCCCCAGCCGCACTGGTCCTCAGCCACCTGCGTAGGGAGCTGCCCCTTGTGGTCACTTCCTGCCCAGCCTCGGGGGCTCAGACCAGTCTGACCTAGATTCCCAGGGGTGGCCTGAGTCACTGGCCCTGGGGCCATTTTTAGACACTAGTTTTCCCCAGCTGCTGGTCCAGGGGCTCAGATGCCAGCTCCCCTCCTCCCGCCACCCTCAGCCGGTGCCGGATCCCAGGCGCTGCGGGGAGAGGTGAGGAGGGCCGTCCGGGCGCTGGCATTCACCTTGACAGCGTACTCCTGGTTGGTGATGAGGTTGACACAGGTCTGCACGCGGGCATGGGCGCCCTCCCCGAGCACATCCTCCTGGAGCTGGTAGACGTCTATGGAGCAGGGGGGGCGGTTGAGAGCTGCCCCAGGCCAGCCCCCGTCTCCCTCCCTCCCCCGCCCCTGCTGGTGCCCACTCACCCTCAAACCTGCCCGAGAAGCTATCGGTGGCCCGGCACCGTTTCTTCTTCTTGCCCCTCTTCTTGGCGTCCGGGATGTCGATGGGCTGGCTCGTGGGCATATCTGTACTGGGAGACCCGGAGGTGAGGCCGACCCTGCCCACCAGGCAGCCGGCCCCTGCGGCTCCCCGGCCACGGCCCTCACCCACCCTCACCCACAGCCAGGGAAGTGCCCCTCCCGCTCAGGCCCTCACCAGGGCGGGCGGGGCGCTCCAGACTGAAGTCAGTCTCCCCGTGATGGGTCTGGTCTAAGGAGAAGGCCAGCTCGAAAGGATTCTGCCCCTGTAGGAAAAGGAGAGGAGAGCGCTCTCAGGCCCCGCCCAGAGAGTGACCCAGCCCCCCGTGTCCACAAGTCAAGGGGAACAAAGCCTGGCTTTGCCTGACTGTGAGGAAATGGACCTTCCCCCCTCCCCCCCCAAGCCCAGGGCCCTTGGGGCGTCCAGGAAGGGGATGCGGTGCGGGGAGGGGCCGTGAGCAGGCAGAGGGCCCGGCATGAGTCACACCTTGGTTGCTCACCCTGCAGAATGGGGACAACCTCCATAGCCCACCTGGACCTCTGCGCTGCCCGGGATCAAAGGCAGCAGGGCGGTCGGTGTGAGGGGATGAGTCACGGGCCTCCAGGCGGGGTTCCCAGCAGGGGCGGCCCTGCCTGCTTTCCCACGGCCTCCTGCGCAAGGCCCTTGCTGTTCTGGCCTCAGTTTCCCCTCTGTCAAATGGGGAGCCACTGCCCTCCTGCCCACATACTGCTCCGTGTGTGGCCGCACTGTTACCGGACTGTGTCACTCCCCCAGACTCTGGAGGCCCATGAGATGGGCCTGCAAGGCCCCCGGCGGGAAAGCGGAAACACCGGGCCGCCCTCCGCCTGGCCCTGCCCAGTCCCGTTTCACCCCCAGGACACAGCCCCTTCCAGGCCCCCGCGCCCAGCTAAGAAAGCAGCCCTGGGACAGAGGGGCCCGCTGGAGGCAGCCCGCCAGCCCGCACGACTGGGGGAAGGGCGCCAGACCCTGACTAGGGAAGGAAGGCGGCTGGGGGTTGGAGAAACCATTTCGTATGCCCCACAGGATTGCTGGAAGAACTTTCTGCAGAGCAGATGGTCCAGGGTGAGGACTGATGGCCCCCAGCATGAGGTGTGAGGCCTTTGAGGCTGGGGCCCAGCCAGGTTCCCTCAGGAGTTAGCTCTAATTTCGCTCCCTGAACCCTAGTAGACTAGGTGGCCAGGGCCTCGCTGGGTGTGGGCAGCCTGTGTGCACAGTGGTGCTGCTGATGCTGGGTGACCCGGGCCCAGTCACTGCCCCTCCCTGGGCCTCAGGACAACCGGGGCTAGGCTCTGGCTGGAGGGTCATCCAGAGAAGGAAGTCCAGGAAAGCCCTAGAGAGACCCTGAGGGGCCCGCTGCCGAAGGAGCTGGGCCAGATTCCTACAGACAGGGGGCCCGGAAGCCAGGCCGGCAGCAGAGGGGAGGCAGGCAGAGGTCAGAGGGAGCGGCTGAAAATACGCACAGGCCCTCCCCGCCTCCTCTCCCACCCTGCAGATAGTTGCTAGGAGGCCCAGGCCAGGCAGGGCAGCGGGGAGAAGGGAGTACTCCAGCCCGCCTGCTCAGGGCTCACCCCCCAGCCCCTGGCCCTGCCTGCTGAGGGGTCCGGCCCCCGGGGGAGTCAGGCACACAGCCGTCTGATAAGACTCCTCCAGAGGCGCCAGGTTACTGCTTCCACCTGGGAGGAGGGGCTCCAGGGTAACCACATAAAGGGCTGATGACGAGGAAGGATAGACAAGGGGCTCACAGTCAGCAGCCAGCGATGTCACCTCCCAGCTACCTCACCTTGGTCTGGTGACCTCAGCCCCAGGCCTGACGGACATCTGTGGGTGACATGGGAGGAAGCTGCCCACGGCTCGTCCGACGGAGGACCCCAGGGGGCCTGCTGGGTCCCCTCACCACCCCCACACGCCTGTCCCGGCCTCCGACTCGGAGGCAGAAAGGGTGGCCAAGCCACCCCCAGGGGAGAGCCAGCTCCCGTGTCCTCGCACCACGTGCAGGGGAGAACAGGGCAAACCCCTGCACTGGCTGCGCCTCCAATTTCCTCACTTACAAAGGGGAAAGTGTGTTGGGAGATGCCTGGCAGAAGCCTGTCCCCGCTGTGCGGCTGCTGGACGGTGGGGGGAGGGAGCTGGCCCCGGCCCAAGGGAGCAACCTCAGTGTGGTGCGAGTAGAGTCCCAGAGTGGCCCGGAGGGCCGTCTCAGAGGCGAGGCTCCCTGTCCAGTGTTCTGGACAGCACTCAGCACTCCCAGAGTCCCACCTGGGCGCAGCCTCTGGTCCCAAGCAATGTGGGCCGGCTGGGCCTGGGGCTGGCCTCAGGCCTCCAGTCAGGAGGCCTTGGCAGGAGGCAGCTGGAACCATCCAGAAAGTTCGAGTTTGCTTTGGCCGCCGTGCTGGCCCCTCACATTGACCCTGTCTCAGCTCCTGCCCGGCCCCAGGAGGGGACAGACCACTGCCAGTGACGTCTCAGGTCCACCCCCCCTTTAGCCCAGCCCCGGACACATGGACGTGCCAAGGGTGTCGCTGCCCTGGGGGTGGGGGGGAAGCGCGGATGACAGGCATGTGGGCAGGGGTGGGGCACGCTGGCCCGAGATGCTGGCTGGACAGGCCTGGGAATTCTAACCCAAACAGTCTCAGCTTGCTCCTCCCACCCTGGTGCGCAGCGTGTCTGTGTGTACACACACACACACAGACGCACACGCAAGTCCTGCCTTCTCTACAGGGCAACAGGTCCCTACCCAAGGAGGCCCAGGGAAGCCATTACATAACGCGGCTGGCGGGGTGGGGCGGCCGTTGACATCACTGCGTCCCCTGAGCCAGCCCTGTGGGGCCCCAGCCCAGCACCTGCCTGCCGCCCCCCCCAGACGCGCTCATCTGAGACTGGGACTCGGCTGCAGCCATGGGGCCACCGCAGAAACTTCCCGCTCCCACAGGAAATAGCACTTGGGCCTGGAGTGTCTGGGAGGTGCAGGGCTGGGGGGCATCCAATCCACTCCCCCGTTCAGTAGACCACGTAGGAAGGCTTTGGGGCCCTGCAGCCCTACCTCGGATCCCTGGAGGAAAGACCCCACAGACCCACAGGCCCAGGGTGCTGAGGACTGGACTGCGGCCTGCTGAGCTCCCTGGCAGTGCACACCCAGCTGGGGTTTGCAGGGGACACACTGCCAGGTGCCCCCACAGGCTGCGGGCCCCAGGCCCCACTTGGGGTTCTTGGAGGAAAGACCCCAACAGTCCCCAAGGCGCTGGGGCCTGGACTGTGGCCCACTGACCTCCCCCCCCACTCAGCGCACACCCGGTTGGGGCAGCCCCAGACCCGGGGAGGGGGGGCAGGCACGAGCCCCGGCGGGGGGGAATCCTGGGGGGCGGCTACGCCCCCCCCACCGGCCACTCGAGTGGTCCAGCCCCAGGCGACCCCAAACCCACCCGGCCCTCACCTTGAACGAACGGTGGAAGCCCTGAAGTTCGGCTGTTTTCTTCTGCACCATCTTCTGTCCGGGCCCCGCCAGCGGGGGAGGGGACGGCGGGCCCGGGGGGACGGCCCGTGGGCGGGGGGCGGCCGGGGAAGGGACCCTGCAGGCGGGAGCAGACAAAGGAGAGCGTGAGTGGCTGCGGCCAGCGCGCCGGGAGCCCGGGCCGGCGAGGCTCCGCGGGGCCCGATCCCCGAGACCGGGTCGGGGCCGGGCCAGGGTCGCCGGGCCGCACTCACCGGGGTCGGGCTCGGGCCGGGGCCGCAGTGCTGCCGCCGCCGCCGCCGCCCGAGACACGCAGCCCGGACCCCGCTGCGCGGACCGCGCGGGGAACAGCGCCGCCGCCGCCGCCACCACCGCGGACTCCTCTGCCTGGGCCGCCGCCACCGCCGCCGAGAGGAGCCGGCCGCGCCGCCCCGCCTCCGCCTTTATAGGCCAGGCTTCGCCCCGCCCCGTACGCATGCCCCGCCCCCGCATGCCCCGCCCACACGCGCACAGCGGGAGCGAGGCTGGAGGGCCCTCCGGGCCAAGTGCGGCTGCGCACTCGGGCCGTGAGGGGTGTCCACGCGCCTGCGCGGTGAGGTGCGCGGGGCTCCAGGAGAAGGACTTGGGGGGGTTGCTGACGGTTGCTGGAGGGGTGCGGGTGCTGGAGGGGCTGCCTGAGGCTCTGGGAGACCCGCGGGTCCCTGGAACCGAGCTGGAGCCGGGCCCTGCGCTCTGGCAATCCCCCCAGGATGCCGGCCAGGGCCTGGAATACACTGACTCCTTTGGACGACTTCCCTTCCCTAAAACATACATGGCTTCCTCTTGGCAGCGCCCCAATCCCAGAACTTGCTGTGGCTCTGTCTTGATTGATCCTACAACCTGCCAAGGCCCCTGGTGCACCTCCCAGAGCCTGGCTCCGGCTGTCCTGCTGGTGTACCCCAACAGGCTTTGAGACCCAGCTGCCTCCTCCAGGGAGTTCCCCAAGAGTTTGCCCTGTAGTTGTCCGAGCAAGGGGACCACTGTATGGGATGGGGACTGAAATTTATGAAGGACCTTACCTCAGTCCTGCAAAGGAATGTTTCAAGGAGAGCAGGAACCCGGGACCAAGAAAGAGCCCAAAGGGTGGGGGCAGCCAGGACAAGGGGGAAAATACCATCCTGTTTTTGTTGCCCGCCCCACCCCCGCCCTGACCCAGGTTTGGGTAGAATCGGCCCTTCCTGAGCTGGACCAGCTCCCTGTCCCCAAAGCACTGTGGTGCAGAGTCCTGACTCCGTACCCTGGGCACATGGAAGTACAAGTCTGTGGGGTGGACCGACCTCCCTCCTCCAGGCCTCAGCTTGTCCTACTAGAGACTTCTGCCACCCAAACCTGGTTGTCCCCCAACCAGGCCCCGCTGACCTGAAGCTGAATTATCCCCTTCTAGTGGGGCAGCCTCTGTGTGCTGCCTGCCAAGGCCACACCTGACTTCAGGCAGCACTCCCCACATCCTCCTGCATCCCCTGCGTGTGTGTGTGTGTGTGTGTGTGTAGACATACACGTTGGCTCCAGGTGCCTGGGGTGGGGCTGTTAGACCTGCCTGCCCAGGAGAAGTCTCCTCGTCCTCCCTCCCTCCTTTCCCGGCTGTCCCCGCCCACCTCTGCCTCCAGGCCAGGGCCCTCCCTGTCACCTGCCGGGCTCGGGTGGGTACAGATGGGTCACTGCCCCTCCTCGGAAGCTCAGCTCCATGACAGCACAGATCTGTCCACTGCCCGCCCAGAGCCCACCCAGCACAGGGCCTGGCACGCAGGACGTGCCCCCTGAATACTGCTGAGAAGAATGGATGTGTTTGAGCGTGTGTGCACACGTGTGTGCAAGGGGGTGTGTGTGCCTACAGGGGTTGTGTAAGTGTGTTAGCTTCTCGCACACTGGGAGGCTTCGAACAACAGAAATTTATGCTCTCAGATTCTGGAGACCTGGAGTCTGAAATCAAGGTCTAGGCAGGCCACACCCTCTCTGAAGGCTCCCGCGGAGGATCTCTCCGCTTCTCCCAGCTTCCGGAGCTGGCTGGCAGTCCTGGAGTCCCTAGGCCCGCAGACGCCTCCCCCCGGCCCCCGCCCCCGCCTTCAGGTGGCTGTCTGCTCTGCGTCTCCGGCATCACCCCTCCCATACAACCTCATCTTAATGAATTCCACCTAACGAGGCCCTATTTCCAGATGCCACATTCACGGGTTCCAAGGGAACGCAATTCAACCCACAGCAGCAAAGCAGGTCTACACCCCAGGGTGGGTGTTTAGCCGTGTTCACTCTCGTGTGTGGACCTGTGGGGGCTGACATTCACACTGACCTCAGGGAACAGAATGAAGGCCACCCCCGGGCCATCTCCCCAAGTGCAGCCAAGCTCAGGCCCCGGGGGCTGATCCTGGAGCCCGGCCGGTGGGGGGCGGGGGGACGGATTTGTTCCCAGGTCTGGGCACAGGTCAGACAGCCGCCTCACCTTCACACAGCCCCAACAGCTGGTTCCTCTTTGGGCACCGTGTCGTAGGTGGGAAAACAGGGAGGTGGCCCCCCATCTGGGGTCTTTCCAGCAGCCCCCCCTCGGCACTAGTGACACGGGCAGGTCGCTCTCTGTGGGGGTCGCCCTGGGCACCGCGGGGCACTGAGCAGCATCCAGGGCCCCCACCTACTCGATGCAGTAGCACCCCCAGTCATGACAACCTCACCCAGTGTTCCCGGGGTGGGAGGCAGGCTCCCCCCAGGATGACACCCACTGCTTCTGCCCACCCAGTGAGCCAAGTCCTATAATCCCCTGCCCTGTGTGTGAGAAGGTGGGGACCATGGGGGAGCTCAGCCTTCTATGAGAGCTGGGGGGGCATGGTGTGCACAGGGTCCTTCCCCACAGGTGGGGGCCGCGTGTGAGTGCACACAGGGACGGGCTTCTGTGCACAGCCCGAGGAGCTTGCGCGCGTGTGTGTCTGTGGCTACATAGAGGGGTGCTCACTTCGTCCACACACATCCCCTGAGTACGTCAGGTCAGAGATGCCCCCAGAGGTGCCTGAGCCCCCAGGTCTGAGCCCTGGGGCTGACCCCAGGATGGGTGCCTGAGTTATGATGGCCCGGGGGAGCCAACCAGGCCCACCCCAGTGTGGCCTGCACTGGGGGCGATGGGGGCTGCCAATGGGAATGGGCAAGTGGAGGGACCTCTGTGCCCAGCCTGCAGGCTCGCAGGCCTGAGCCCCAGCTGCAGACCCAGACAGCCAGTCTTCTTCCTCCAGGAAGGCCCTGTTTATAGGCCAAGTTCCCAGAGGTGCTGTGTGCCCAGGGAGGGAGAGGGGACTGAGAGGTATCTGCCAGCCACCCTGCCCACCTGTCCATGGACCCCCAGGGGTCTCACCTGCCTCTGACCTGCCCTGGGGCTTGGAAGGTAGTCTGCCAGCCAGGTGAGGCAGGAAGACTAGGGCCTGGCCCCTTCTCCTCACGCCTGCCCAGCTCCTGGTGACCGTCACTGGTGGGCAGGGCGGGTGGGGGGAATGTGCAGTTCCAGCCGAGGCAAAGGACAGAGAGAGCTGGTCAGCAGGACAGGTAGGGCCCAGGACTCCCCAGAACCCCAGAGGAGACACGAGGCAGGTCCTGACTTCCCCCTTAGGGCCCCTGCTTCCCCCTGCCTCCTTTGAGCCAGGCGACAAGCTGGCTGTCATGGGTGGTGCCCCCTCTGACCACCCCCTCCTTGGCCTGGCTAAGTGGCCAGAGCCCTGGGATCTGGGGGGCTTGGGTATGCAGCGTTCCCCTCCTGGGCAGTGTTTGGGGGAACCCAGGAAGCTCAGGGTCTGCCTCCACAACCCAGCAGATACTCCCAGATTTAGCCAATAAAATACAGAACACCAAATTACATTTGAATCTCAGGTAAACAAGGAATACCTTTCAGTGAATGCATAAGTATATCCCAAACAGTTACTCATTGTTTATCTGAAATTCAAATGTAACTGGGTGTCCTGTATTTTACCTGACAACCTTAGGAGGGGGTGATGGTAAAGACCTTTGTCCCCCAACATTTAAAACAAGGCACCGAGGGGCGCCTGGGTGGCTCAGTCGTTAGGCGTCTGCCTTCGGCTCAGGTCATGATCCCGGGGTCCTGGGATCGAGCCCCGCATCGGGCTCCCTGCTCGGCGGGAAGCCTGCTTCTCCTTCTCCCACTCCCCCTGCTTGTGTTCCCTCTCTCGCTGTGTCTGTCTCCGTCAGATAAATAAATAAAAAATCTTTAAAACAAAAACAAAAACAAGGCACCTGTTTGGCGTGTGTGCGAGTGTGAGCAGATTTGGGTGTGCACGTGTGTCTGTGCACGTTTAGAGAAGCACTGAGCTCGGTCTGTGTGGGGCAGAGCCTGTGCACGCGTGGGAGTGGAGTGGAGGTGTGTGCACACCGGGAGAGAGCAGTGGGGGCCCATGCGTGGGGCTGGGGGCCATATGGACGGTGCGGGGATGTCTGCAGTGCCTTTGGGGAAAGGGCTGGGCCTCTCCCTCTTTTGCCGGAAGCCAGGCCCCTGACTCAGAGCGGGGCACAGGGCTGCCTTAAAGCCCCGAGCTGGTGTGGGAGGACCGGGTCCCAGTGCTGCTTCTGAGCAGGGTCGGGCTGTTGGGATCAGGATTGGCACTTGGAGCGAGGTGGCTGGGGGTACGGAGCACAAGTGGGGCTGGGGGTCCCAGGCTGGTGCCCCACCAGGCCTGTACCCTCCCCACATGTTCCCACACGTCTGGCCCTCCATGGACAGGAACCCCAAGCCCCAGGAGCTCCCCAGAGAAGTGAGGGTCATGAGGGTCCACACAGCAGGAACATCTGATGCAAGTGGCTGTAAGTGTCCCTTCCTGCTGACTGACTCACAGCCCGCTCCATTCCGGTGGCTCAGCAGTCCTGGGGTTGGAGCCAGGGCCACTGTCCTCCGTGCGGGTGGGGGGAGGGCAGGGAGAAGAGAAAGCCGGGGTGGGTGTGGCCAGGAGCTCGGGGCTGCCCCGCCTGCTTGGCTGTGGGTGCCTCAGCAGCCATGGGGCCCGCGCATGTCCTATCTCCCAGGGATCGGTCACTGCGAGTCCCAAAGGAGGGGGCGGGGTGGGGCTGGGGGCTGGCAGGGTGGGCCCAGCAGATGGCCAAGGGCCACCACTCTGCCCCAGTGACCGAGGATGGGGCCCTTGGCCTATCGTCTTGTCTCCTCTCTGCCCAGTCGTCCAAGGCGGTGGACACGTAGGTGGCTCTTGGGAAAGCCAGATCTCCCACTCCCGGCTGACCTGTCCAACAATAACCTGGAGCATCATGTACACGAGCCCCCAGTTTTGAGGAGGGGTGGCGGCTTTCAGGCATGTGTGCAGGTCCTGGGAGGGGCACAAAGAGGACAGGTGATGGGGTAGGGAGAGAAAACGAGGCAGATGTAGGGGGAAACCCCATGCCCCGCCAGGCCACACCACTCAGGTCACCTGCCCCAAACCCTCTTGCGGCCCAGGGCCTCGCCCAGAGGGGGCTCCACGCTGCAGAAAGCCCAGTCAGGCTCTGGGGTAGGCAGATATCCTGTCCTCATGCTTGGGACCTGTGGTTATGAAATCTAGTGGCAGAAGGGACTTTGCAAATGAGATTAAGGACCCTGAGGTGGGGATTCCCTGGCCGGACGTCCTCACGAGGAGGAGGCAGAGGGTGGGAGTCCCGGAGATGGGCAGACCCCGCGCTGCTGGCGGTGAGGATGGAGGGGGGGCCGCGGGCCAGGAAAAGGCCGAAGCCCGGGGGGACCAGCCCTGCCCACGCCGGGGTTTAGCCCGCGAGTCCTGTGTGGGATTCCCGACCTCCAGAAGTGTCATCGAATATATTTCTGTCATTTTAAGGCCCTAAATCGGGTAATTCTTACAGCGGCCTTAGGAGGCTCACACAGGCATTGACGCCTCGAGTTGCCATTTTGCAGATGAGCAAAGTGAGGCAGGTCCAGCCAGGCCCAGAGGAGGCAAACCTGGCTGCTGGGACGGAGGACGGGAGAGGCCGGGAGCGTGCGGCCGGAAGCGGCGGCTGCCGGCCCGGCTCCAGCCTCCAGGAATACCCTCCCCCAGGGCTGGATTTGCTAATGCTGCTAAAAGCTCCAGCCGATCTGCCGCGGGGCCCGGGACCCCGCGCCTCCGAACCCTCCCCGCCGTCGGCGGCCGGACGCCCGCGGCGCCCAGCCCGTTCCCACGCCGAGACCCCCGCCGGGCAGGCCCTCCCCGGGGCCCCTCCTCCTCGTCCGCACGGCGGGGTCTCGCCCGGGGGTGGCGGGCGCCCAGGGCGCCGGCGGGGGACAGGGTGGACTGCAGGGCCCCGGCCTCGCGCCCTGGGGACTCGCGGCCGCCGCGCCTGCGCCGTGGCTACTGCGCTGGGCCCCTCTGCCCCGAGGCGGGAGCGGTTGCCGGGCAACGCGTTTGCGTCACCGAACCTGGCTGACACCCAGGCTCCCAGGTTGTGGAAGATGAGGCCCTGGAGCTGGGCCAATAGGATTCCAGGGACTGAGCGAGGGGGGCGTGGCCGAGGTCCTCACTCCAGCCAATGGGATTGTTGTCCTCAGGGCCACGCCAGGAGGGCCGCGCCCCTTTTAAACGGACCGCGCACGTCTCCCCGCGCCCGAGGCCAGGACCCAAGGCGCGGCCCGGAAGTGGGGGTGGTGCGCGGGCCGGGACCCCGGGTCTTTCCTGAGCCTGTTTCCTCAGGTGCGCATATCGGGGGCACGGGAGTGGCGCCATCCACAGCCCGCTGCTTCCCGGAAGGGGACCCCTGCATTTATGCGGCGCCATGGTGCGCACCTAGACGTCAGGCCGCGCCCTCAGAAGGCCACACCGCAGGTGGCGGCAGAACGTGGCCCCGGACTTGGGCCCCTGCGCCCGCCCTCTAACCCCGGGGCTAGGAGACAGCCTTTACCAGGACCCCTTCCCCACCTGCAGGGCCAGGGAGGTCGGTCCCCTGGGCCTCAGGTCTCAATGCTCAGGCGGTCTCCCCGCCGGCTCTCGGTCCGACAGCGGAAAGCAGAGGGCTGGTGGTGAAGATCTGGTCCCTGTGGGCTCCGAGGGCCAGTGTCCACGGCCACAGTGTCCCTCCGCCCTGGACTGGCCCTCCTTTCTACTCTCAACGGGTCCAGGCCGATGAAAACACAAATCAGGGGCAAAGAGTGACATTGGCTGACCCCGGGTGCAGAACGCCGCAGAAGTGATGCCCCAGACCACTCACGGCCTCCTGTGTTCTGAACCTGGAGCGCCCCTGAGGTGGCCCGCAGGGACTGGACATATCTGAGGCCAGCGCCCCTGCGGGGGCTGCCCCCAAAGAACAGGACTGGCATCTGGAAGGGTGGCAGGACCCAGAGATTTGGGGAGGAGGGGGACGATTACCGGGGCAGGGTCCCCGGACCAGGTCAGGCTTTGGGATGTGGACCCAGCTTCCCCTAGTGGCCTTCCTTCCTGTCCCTCCATCACCCCCCTCCCCAGTCTCCTTGGACACCACTCCCTGGGGTGTCCTGCTGTGATCCTTGTTCCCTGGCTTGTAAGATGCTAGCTTTAGGGGAAACCGGGTGGGGGCATCTGGAAACTCTCAGTTCCAGTTCTGCAACTTTTCTCTAGTCCACAACTAGTTCAAAATGAAGTAAAATGAAAAAAAGCACACCTGGGCACCTGGGTGGCTCAGTTGGTTGAGCGTCTGCCTTCGGCTAAGGCTGTGATCCTGGGGTCCTGGGATGGAGCCCTGCATCGGGCTCCCTGCTGATCAGAGTCTGCTTCTCCCTCTCCCTCTGCTGCTCCCCCTGCTTGTGCTCTCTTGCGAGTGTGCTCTCTGTGTGTGTGTGTGTGTGAAATAAATATATAAAATCTTGTAAAGCACACCACTATTAAGTAATTTCTTTTAAAAAAATATATATACGTATTTCTTAAAGACCTATTTATTAGAGAGAGAGTGCAGGGGGAGAGGCAACGGCAGAGGAAGAGAGAATCTCAAGCACACTCCACACTGAGCGGGGTACCAAATGTGGGGCTCGATTCACGACTCCTGAGATCACAACCTGGATCTCAGCCCAAACCAGGAGTCAGCTGCCCATCCAACTGCGCCACCCAGGCACCCCAAATGTTAAGAATTTCTAAACATTGTTGTCCATCCCCCTTGCTGACCCACAAAAGATGACCTGCAGGGGCAGCGTGACCCTCCAAGGCATGCAGCTGGACGTGTATCTGAGGTGCTCTCTACCTGTTCTAGAAGCCTTCCCTGCTTCTGGGCTGGCTGTGGCCGGAGAGGGGGGAGTTGGGCACCTGGCCCATCGAGGCCCTCCCCGTCCGCTGTCCATGATCTCCACACTCCCCAAGGGTCCCCAGCCAGCAGGAAGCTCGCCCACATGCCCCGGACTCTCCAGGGTTGGCTGAGGTCCCGCTGGGGTGGGCTCTGTCCCCTGGGGCTGGCCTGCGGTCTAATGGTGGTGACAGTGGAGGCAGGGGCCAGGCGCCTCTGGAAGCTGGAAAAGCCCAGAAACGATCCTTCCCTGGAGTGTCTGGAAGGAAGCAGCCCTGCCCACACCTGGAGACCCGAGTTGGACTTCTAAGCCCAGGATGTGTGTGGTTCTAAGCCACGGAGTTTGGGTGGTTTGTTATAGCAGACCCAGCCAACCACAATGCCCTGAGCCAGGCTGACCCTGAGGGATGAGCTGCCCCGGCCTTCTGCGGCCGCTCAGACACACCAGCATGACTCCCTGGCGGCCTGTGGGGAGCAGACGGACAGACAGACAGAGCGTGGGGTGGAGTCCGCCTGCTCTGGGCCTTTCCTCCAGGACTCCCACCACAATGTCCGTTTTTTTTTTTTTAAGATTTTATTTATTTATTTGACAGAGACACAGCGAGAGAGGGAACCCAAGCAGGGGGAGTGGGAGAGGGAGAAGCGGGAGCCAGATGCGGGGCTCGATCCCAGGACCCCGGGATCATGACCTGAGCTGAAGGCAGACGCTCAACGACGGAGCCACCCAGGCGCCCCCACAATGCCCGTTCTTGCCCTGGCCTGGCTGCTGGCTGGAACTCGTGGCTGATCCCAGAGCGGAGTCGGAGAACAGGCGGGAAGATTGGCTCACATGAGGTGAGGAAGAGGGCGGGATGGCGGGGAAAGGGCCAGCAGATGTGGGGTGGGTACGGGGACCCTGGGCTCGGGGCCACTTCCTGTGCCGCGACGGACCGGGGACTTGCTGTAGTGCCCAGCCATCCTTGTGCCCGTCCCTCCTGGAGGCCAGGTTTAGGGCCCAGGGCCTGGTGAGAGGGAAAACCAGCACCGCAGTAAGTCAGCGCTGGGGTCCCCCTGGGGGGCGAGCAGGGTGACCACCTGACTCCATCTCCATGTCCCTGCAAAGTGCTGGAACGTGCCAAGTGTCACCAGTGTGAGATTCAGGTCAACCTGGTGTCTCCTGGGAGCTCGGACAGACCTGGGGCCGGGCAGCAGAATTGGGGGGGCCAGCCTCCCCCCGTGTCTGCTCAGGACAGACAGGGCTGTTGCCCCGGGGGGCCTTCCTGGGAGCAGATTTCCCATCCAGGGACGAGAGGCCCACAGCAGGGAGGGCAAAGCGGAGCAGCTGGTTTTGTTTTTCATCCGCTGTCTTTGGTTTGGAAAGAAGGGCAGATGGCTCCAGAAATATCCAGGAACGCCCCCCCCCGCCCTGGGTGGTGACCAGCAGTAGCATCAGAGGTCAGAAGACTGTGGTGCAAACGGTGGCTTCAAAACAGCAGACCTGCACAAAACGCTGCCTGTGGCTCAGGACAGCAAAGGTGGCAGCAGCCCAAAACTCTGACAATTGCACACAACGCATCCCCCCCCCACATGGGGGCGTCCCTCGGCCGTGACCAGGAGCGAGGCGCCCACACGCGAGGCCCCGGGGACGGACCCCGAGCCCACGATGCTCAGGGAGGGAGCCAGACACGGAAGGCCACACGGGGTGTGAGTCC
>NC_058403.1:213268966-213293897 GCF_002201575.2 Neomonachus schauinslandi | reverse complement strand
GGGGGGGTGACAGCTGATGGGGACAGGGCTGCTTTTAGGGTGGTGAGAATGTTCGGGAACTAGACTGAGGTGATGATTGCACAATTTTGCCAAATACCGCTGTTCACTTCAGATGGGTGACTTGGGTAGCACACCAACACCATCTTATTGATGATGTTTCACAACAGCAGAAGCCAGCACGTTGGTGGTTTGTGACGGAGCGTGGTGACTGGGGACGGGGGGACGGCCGTGCTGGGCGGACATTAAGGACAGCCCGCGGTCCCATGAGCCTGGACGGCACGCAGACGCCAGCCAGGGCCTGGCACACTTCCTGGCCACGGCAGGTCAACGACAGAAAGAATCTCTGCATGAACACAGAGCAGGAAGCCCGCGGGGGCCCGGGAGTCGGCTACGCTGCACATCGAGAGCTGAGCCTGGGACCGTGCTTTTGGAGAACACTGGCAACAGGAAACAAGGAGTTTGAGAGAGCACCTCGCTCACAAGAAATGTTACAAGACATGCTGGGAGACCGTGCTGGGAGGGTGTGAAGTCGCGGCTGACGGGGAAGGCGCCAGCCTCCTGAGCCAGGAACTTCCCCTACAGCCTTTGCAGCTGGCCCTGGTTCTGCCCCAGGGGTCACGGGGCCACGTCTGGGGACGTCTGTGGTCGTCCCGATGGGGGGTGCTCCTGCTGTCCAGTGGCCGGGGCCAGAGGGGCTGCTCAGCCCCCACAGTGTCTGGGACACCCTCAAGAGAATGATCCAGCCCTGAATGTTAGCTGGGGGGACAGGCCCTGGTCTAGAGAGACCCTTCCCAGGTGGGTGCAGGAGGAAACATCCAGAATGTTCCAGGAGCAGTACTGTCTCTAGGGACAAACAGCTCCAACCACCTTCATGTCCTCAAAGGCCACCTGCTCTGTGTTCCTGTCACGTGATGGAGTATGACCTAGCAGTCACACCGCGGGATTCAAGGACCGTCGCTTCCCCTCAGTGAGTGACCGCCTCCTGGTGGCTGTGCCCTTGTTCGGTCCCCTTCCTTCAGTGTGGGTGGGACCCAGGACTCGCTGCTGACCAGTGAGTGGGGTGACGGTCACATCAGGTGGGAGAGCTCGTCTGGCCCCCTCGGGCTCTGGTGAAGCACATGGCTATGCCAGGGTGGCCCGTGGGGCAGGGAGCTGAGGGGGCCTCTGCTGGACAGCCAGCAAGACACTGAAGCCCTCAGTCCTGCAACTGCAGGAAGCCGACTTCTGCCACCAACCACGGAAGCTTGGAAGCAGATCCATCCCTGGTGGAGCCTCCAGGTGGGACCCCAGCCCCTGCAGACACCTTGCCAGCAGCCTGAGCAGGGGACTCCGGCCCGTGGAAACCCGTGAGATAGCAACTGCGTGCTGTCTCAAGTGGCTTTGCTTTGGTGATTTGTTACGCAGCAGTAGCTGACTGATACAGCTGACTCGTTACTAACAACAAACAGCTAATGCAGCGGCTCTTGAAGACGTGTGTGTGCAAGCTGCAGCTTACACAGTGCAGCTGATGTGCACAGACTTTGTCTGACCCTCCACTACTTAAGGGCTCGTCCCTTAAGATTGAGGCTGTTCCCCGGCTCCAGAGGCACTCAGGAGAAGGCGCTGTATGTTCCAGTGGCTGAGACTTGTTTAACACCTGGCTATTAATTTCTGGTTTTACTGCTGTAAGTGTAGCCCTGACAGGTTTTTTTTGGTTCTTATTTATTTTACTTGTTTATTTTTAAAAAGATTTTATTTATTTATCTGACAGATAGCACAAGTAGGCAGAGTGGCAGGCAGAGGCAGAGGGAGAAGCAGGCCCCCCGCGGAGCAGGGAGCCCGACGTGGGGCTCAATCCCAGGACCCCGGGACCATGACCCGAGCCGAAGGCAGACGCCCAACCGACCGAGCCACCCAGGCGCCCCCTTTGTGATTTTCTTAATAACGTTTTCTTTCCCCAGCTTGTTGTGAAAACACGGGATAGAGAACCTAGAACACACACAGTATGTGTTAGTCCACTGTTAATGTGATCGCTGAAGCTGCTGGTCAACGGTAGGCTGTCAGTAGCTAGGTCTGGGGAAGTCAAAAGTTATATGTGGAATATTCAACTGTGTGGGGGTTCGCGGCCCCAAATCACCCACTGTTGCTCAAGGGTCAACTGTACTGTGTCTTATATATATTAATACTGCAATTCCTGCTTTCTCATGGTTTGCTTTGCTTTGCTTTGATAAAACTTTGCCTGACCTGCTTTAAACTGTTCTGTGTCTTTTTTTTTTTTTTTTTATCACAGCTTTATGTGGATAGAAATCACATACCGTTAAGACTCTCCCATTGAAAGTGTACAGCTCGGGCTGTGTGCTGATAAAGCTTTATTTGCAAAAACAGGTGGTGGGCTCCATTTAGCCCCTGACCCATGACTGATGTGTTTTTAATGTCCTAATCTTGTGTTATGCTTTAAAATATTCATTCTTGGGGCGCCTGGGTGGCTCGGTCAGTTGAGCATCCGACTCTGGATTTCAGCTCAGGCGTGATCTCAGGGGTGTGGGATCCGTGTTCAGTGGGGAGTCTGCCTGGGATTCTCCCTCTCCTTCTGCCCCTACCCCCTGCTTGCACACGCGATCTCTCTCTCTCTAAATAAATCCTTTAAAAAATAAAATATTCATCCTTGCTGTTTTCTGAATTTTCGATCTTTTGTAGATGCTGTTTTTCCTGTCTTTTGTCTCTCTAATCTAAAAGGATATATATAGTTTTACATTTTATTAGTGATTAACTGTGTGTATATATATATATAAACCTATGTGCATATATATGCACATATATATAAGCACCTTGAACTTAATTTTGCCAGTATGATCATCTATGAAATGGTCTATCATCTATAGATTCTGCCCTTAAAAAATGAATATGGGGGGCACCTGGGTGACTCAGTGGGTTGAGTCTGCCTTCGGCTCTGGTCATGATCTCAGGGTCCTGGGATCGAGCCCTGCATCGGGCTCCTTGCTTAGTAGGGAGTCTGCTTCTCCCTCTCCCTCTATCCCTGTCCCCTGTTCGCACTCTCTCAAATAAATAAATAAAATCTTAAAAAAGGGAAAAATATATTCAGGGGTGCCTGACTGGTTCAGTTGGTGGAGCGTGTGACTCTTGATCTTGGGGTTGTAAGTTCGAGTTCCATGCCGAGTATGGAAATTACTTAAAAATAAATCTTAAAAAAAATTTTTTTTTAAGATCTTTTTTTTTTTTTTAAGATTTTATTTATTTATTTTGACAGAGAGAGACACAGAGAGAGAGGGAACACAAGCAGGGGGAGTGGGAGAGGGAGAAGCAGGCTTCCCGCCGAGCAGGGAGCCCGATGCGGGGCTCAATCCCAGGACCCTGGGACCATGACCCGAGCCGAAGGCAGACGCCCAACAACTGAGCCACCCAGGCGCCCCTTTTTTTTAAAGATCTTATTTATTTATTTGACAGAGACAGACAGAGAGGGAACACAAGCAGGGGGAGTGGGAGAGGGAGAAGCAGGCTTCCCGCTGAGCAGGGAGCCCGATGTGGGGCTCGATCCCAGGACCCTGGGATCATGACCCGAGCCGAAGGCAGACGCCCAGTGACTGAGCCACCCAGGAGCCCCTAAAATGGCGATTTTTACAGCATGTCACATATACCATTTAAAAAATCACAGGAAGGAAAAAAAAGGGAAATGAAGCACAGAGCTGCCACGTGCTGGAAATGACAGAGGGACGTGTGTGGCTGGGGTAAATGGAAAGCTGTGCGAGGCCACAGGGACCAAACTACCTTCCAGAATGAACCTGGGCCCACACACACTGTTTTGGAAATGGACGATTTTCACCAAAGTCACAGAAGCAAAGTTTTGGGAACTTAAAAGAATATTCTAAAGTTCATTTGGACTATGTACTTAAAATAGTCCAGAAAATATTAAAAAACAATAATAGTGAGGAATTGATGATGCCAGATATTGTAATTACTCTAGTTTACAAGGTACATTAAAACCAGAGGGAGCAAACTAGGAACCCCAGAAACGGAGCACTGTGGAAGTAAGTAGCATTTCTGCTCTGTGTGGAAGGATCACACGGTGCTGGATTAGGGGGTTCCCAGTTATTAAAAAAACAAACATTTCTGGGGCGCCTGGGGGGTGCAGTCGGTTGAGTGTCTGACTCAGCATGGTCTCAGGTCATGATGTCAGGGTCGTGGATCAAGCCCCACGTTGGGCTTTGTGCTCAGCAGGGAGTCTGCTTGAGATTCTCTTTCCCTCTGCTGCTCCCCCTGCTTGTGTTCCCTCTCTCTCTCTGTGTCAAAGAAATGGGTAAAATCTTTTAAAAAAATATTTATTATTTATTTATTTATTTTTAAAGATTTTATTTATTTATTTGAGAGAAAGAGAGAGACAGAGAAACAGCATGAGAGGGGAGAGGGTCAGAGGGAGAAGCAGGCTTCCCGCTGAGCCGGGAGCCTGATGTGGGACTCAATCCCAGGACTCTGGAATCATGACCTGAGCCGAAGGCAGTTGCTTAACCAACTGAGCCACCCAGGCGCCCTTTTAAAAAAATATTTTAAAAAAAGAAGAAAACTATATAAGAAGCGGAAGAAAACAGTGGTGAATATTTGCATAAAGGTTTCCCCAGCCCAAGTTTGTAAGCTTGTCACCAAGGGTAGAAAACATCAAGGAAAAGAATGACCAAAAATGTGAAAGCTCCAAAAAAAAAAAAAAGTATGTTGAAATGATCATAAATAATGTTAAAGGTAAACAAAAAACCAGGAGACATTGGTGTAACATATGACAAATTATATATAGAAGAGCTTGAATAAACGAGTATTTTAAAAGGTCTGTAAGTCCAATATGTAAAGAGTTTTTATAAACCAATAAGAAAAGACCTCTTCCCAATGGAAAAACGGACAAAGGCTATAAACTGGCAATATAAATGGTCAAGTGCATTGAGGATGTTTTCCTATCAAACTGGTAAATGACACATGGCCTACCATCCAGCGTTGGGAGGGGGGATGTGAGGGAATGGAATCCATGAGACATGTTGCTGGGAGCATAAATTGGTGCCCCCTTTCTGCAGGGTACGCCTCAGTGCCTCGAAATGTCACCACATGATGCCCTCTGACATGGGCACCAACCCTGGCATTCTACCTACATCCATAACCAGCGGTATTTGTAAAGATTTGACTAGAGAACTGTCACCAGTAAGTGCTGCCAACAGCCAGGAGTGATGTGTCCCATGCTGGGCCCGGCCTCCCGCAGGGCCCTGCCCCGCATCAGCCCGGCCCGCCCCCCACGTGTGGTCAAGACGGGGACCAGTACCATGTTCCCAGACTTAGCCGTCGGTTGTTATGAACCAGGGAGGATTTGAACCGTCCCCGCCTTGACTTTGCTTCCGACCAGGAGCGTCTGGGGACGCAGCTGAGCAGGGCTCTTGTGACTGAGAAGCTGAGTGGTTCTCACTGTCCTTGGGGGCTCGTGGCTGCTACGCTGGCCAGCGTGGGTCTAGGGATAATGCCGCCCCCGGGGGGAAATTTCCAGTAGCGGGGGCTCCCGATCTCAGAGGGCTCAGCAAGCAGCTGCCGAGCTGCAGAAGAGCGCTTTCCCGGACACGGAGGCTGCCTGCTGTGTCATGTCCACTGGAAGGACAGTCCCTCGTGTGCTGGCCGGGTCCCAGCAACACGGCTGCCACCCTCTCCCACCCCCTCCCAGTCCGGCGCCTGTCCATCACCTCTCCCGGCTGGACAAGTTCTGGGGTGACCCGCCCTGGGAGGATGAGTGACTCTGGGCATGGAGGGAGGAGTCCCTTGGGGGCTGGCCTCTGACTCTGGCATTCCCAGTAGCCCAGGGCAAGGGGTGCCAGGCCTTCTGTGGGCAAAACGTTTCCTTCTAACAGGGGTCTGAGCCTCCCACGGCCGCTGCGACAGGTCACCGCCAACTTAGGGCTTAACACCACATGGACTGATTCTCAGTTCTGGGCTCAGAAGTCCTAAAACCCCAGAGTGGGCAGGGCTGGTCCCCCCAGGGCCCCCCGCTCCGGCCTCTTCCTGGCCTGCGGCGCCCCCTCCATCCTCACCACCAGCAGCGCGGGGTCTGCCCATCTTTGGGACTCCCACCCTCTGCCTCCCTCTTGTGAGGGTCTCATGAGGACGCCGGGCCCCCCAGGAATCCAGGGTCACCCCCACCTCAGGGGCCGTGACAAGGTCCCTTCTGCCGCGTGAGGGGACACGTCCCAGGTTCCGGGGGGGGGCCAGGATGGGGACATCCTTGGGGGACATTACAAATAATAACAGCTCCCAAATTCTTAGCGGGTTCTGGAAACTGTTGTGGTGCATTTGCAAAATCAGCGGGTAAGGAAACAATGGCTTCTTGAGGTCTTTCCAAATAACGTAATTGCTGAGAGGCAGCTCCCCTCGCGTGGAGACGATGCGCCCTCTAGGGGCAAGCAGCCAGCCCTGGCCCCAGGCCCCCGCCCCACCTGCGCCCATTTTGTCAGAGACCCCAGCCTGGACCCCTGAGAGGACGCAATCCGATCCCACTTCCCACACAGAAGAAAGGGCTCTCAGGGTGCACGAATCAGGTGCCCCCAGCCAGAGCTAGTTGGCAGGAAACCCCTCTCTGGTTTCGCTCTCCTAATCTACTCTGCACAAGGGTCGTTTTCTGGCTCCCTCTCGCACACAGCAGAAAGGCAAGATTAAAATCGTGTTTAAGGGCCGGGAAAAACGCTCAGACAGAACAGAAATGGGAGAGGGAGCGTGCGCCTGCCTCAGTTTCTCAGTTCTGACCTCCCCACCCAGGCTGTACCCCATGGAATCCTAACCTCACCGATTCTGTGCATCTGTTTAGCCATTTGGGGGCACTTTGGCGAGCCACGAGCCCTCAGCTGCTGGGGACAAGGGCACCCCGGGGACAAGGGCAGGGACATGGCCCAACACCAGGCCCTGAGGCCAGGGAAGTGGAAATGACAAGCGGCAGATGCGGGTACAAAGATGGCACAGTGTATTCTGATGCTCGTGTGGGAAGAGCTGTGGGCAGGGAGGGTGGAGAGGAGTCCCTGCCACCTTCCCTGACCTGGCTGCGCTGTGGGGACAGCCCACAGCCCTGGGGGACACAGTGGTCACGGTGCTTGGCCGAGGTTTTGCACTTAAAGGGAGCTACATTCGATCGGAAGGGGCCTCCTCGAGCTGGACCCTGGGGGTTTCCAGAAGGACCGAGGCCAAGGTCGTGTTAATTGCACTTATTGGCGTGGGTGATGGTGCTCCTCACTCCTGCGAGCACCCAACACCCAGAGGTACTCCGAGTCGGTGCGGTCCACACTGGAAGGGTGCCACGGAGAAGGCCACTGAGGACGCTGCGTGCGGGCGGGGTGCAGGCACAGGCAGAACGGGGCTCCGGGGGTCACTTCAGCGTGGCCCAGACAGGGCCCTGGCCACCCTCCCAAGGTCCACGGGAGACAGTGCTGGGATTTGGGTCTCATAGCCACACAGGGCCATGCAAACACAGGGCTTCCACGTAAAGTTGGGCAGGCATCTGCAGAAAGGCTAATTCCAGCTAATCATTTGGCAAAATTCAAAAGGTTCCAGCCCGGGAGGGGGGTTCCATGGGAGAGTCATCCTGTGATATTCATAAGGGAGAGGCGACAGTTTTCTAAACGGGAGGAGGGCTCACACGGAGAAAACTCCAATCTCTCACGATCCATGAAGGGGCCCGGGAAAGCTGGGGAGCGGGCGTGGGGTCCCCGTCGTGCGAGTCGTGAAGCGGACACGGGGTCCCCGGGCGCTGGCTGCACGCGGCGGCTGGTCTGGGCCGAACCACAGAGCAAATGCTAGTGGTCCACAAAGTGCATGTGCCCAGGTGCTCAACACGCAGAACCACGGAGTTCAAGTTTGCCGCCTGTCAAGGAGACGGGCTCAGGATGGCCGTGTGCAGACCCACGGCGGCTGCCCACCGGGATCGGAGAGGACTCCACCCCGGCATTCAGTGCAGCCTCCACGGCACCAAGCTCGCCCGCTGGCTGGGCTTTCTATAAAGCACGGGTCCGTGTTCTGGAGCCGTGGCCCTCGAGCGTGGGTGTCCCCTGGGCACGGCCTCGGTGACTGCGGGCCTGAGGGGCTCTCAGTGGCACATCCGTGCGGTCATTTCTTTCTGTTAAGAACAAGCAAGATGTCAGGTATTGACACAAGGGGGACGGAAACCACACACAAATGGAAAAGCAGGGGATCCGGTCTCCAGGGGCCCGCAGGCCTCATTTAACGCCAAACCTTACAAACAATGCGACAGTAACAGTGCGCTGTGGGCCCGGGGCGGCACGCCTCCTGGGAAGGGCCAGAGAGGCAGTGTCCCGGCCCGTCGAGGGAGCATGGCCCCAGCAACGCAGGAACGACTAACTGCCTGCATGCCAATAAAACTTTATTCACAGGGCGCCTGGGTGGCTCAGCTGGTTAAGCGACTGCCTTAGGCTCAGGTCATGATCCTGGAGTCCCGGGATCGAGTCCCGCATCGGGCTCCCTGCTCGGCGGGGGGTCTGCTTCTCCCTCTGCCCCTCCCCCCTCTCATGTGCTCTCTCTCTCTCTCATTCTCTGTCAAATAATAAATAAAATCTTTATAAAAAAATAATAAATAAAGTTTCATTGGGCTCCTGGGTGGCTCAGTTGGTTAAGCGACTGCCTTCGGCTCAGGTCATGATCCTGGAGTCCCAGGATCGAGTCCCGCATCGGGCTCCCTGCTCGGCAGGGAGTCTGCTTCTCCCTCTGACCCTCCTCCCTCTCATGCTCTCTGTCTCTCATTCTCTCTCTCTCAAATAAATAAATAAAATCTTTAAAAAAACAAAACAAAACAAAAACTTTATTCACAAAACCAGGCAGTCAGCCTGGGGCCACAGTGTACTATTCGTGCCTTCTACAGTCGACTGGACACTGCAAGGAAACTTCCGGAAAGCAGCCTGGAAGTAAAGATGAATACTATGATACACGCTTTAGACCCGGTGATGGCAGCCTCTAGAGTCTGTCCCGACAGATGAATGACAAATGCAAAAAAGCTGGACATGAAGGCATCCCGCCACGTTCTACAAGACAGAGCCCGGAAGCCTTGGTGCACAGGGCAGCCGGGCAGATCAGCACCCACTTCGTCTACACACAGCCTGGGGAAATCACGAGCTTAGGCGCTTTATCCTCTGCCTGGCGCCAGAAAGAACTCGAAGCACTGGGCGTCTGGGGGGCTCCGTCGGTTAAGCGTCTGCCTTCAGCTCAGTTCATGACTCCAGGGCCCCGGGATGGAGCCCCGCATCGGGCTCCCTGCTCAGCGGGGAGTCTGCTTCTCCCTCTGGCCCTCCCCTGCTCTGGTGCGCACGTGCGCTCTCTCTCTCTCAAATAAATAAAATCTTTTTTTTTTTTTTTTAAAGATTTTATTTATTTATTTGACAGAGAGAGACACAGCGAGAGAGGGAACACAAGCAGGGGGAGCGGGAGAGGGAGAAGCAGGCTTCCCGCCGAGCAGGGAGCCCGATGCGGGGCTCGATCCCAGGACCCTGGGATCATGACCCAAGCTGAAGGCAGACACTTAACGACTGAGCCACCCAGGCGCCCCTCAAATAAATAAAATCTTAAAAAAAAAAAAGAAAGAACTCTAAGCATTGATGTGGAAGAAATGACAAGGAGATCAAGGCACTAAGTTAAAACAAAAAGAGAAAAGCAAGCAGATCACAAAACTGCAGGTTCCAATTTGCAGTATTTTGTAAGTAATACATGGATGGAGGTGACCGTCACATAAGAGTAGCCATCATAAGGTGAACAATTCATCAGCATTCACAGCCACAATGGCGTGTACCCTTCGTCTATCCAGTTCCAGAACATTCCACCGGCTCGGAGTAACCTCCTCCCCATTAGGCATGCCTGCAGTAACTTCAACTCTGGGAAAGTCCACTGACAGGCAGAGCCTGCAAAGACCCAGAGAAACTGGGAAAGGTTGTGTGGAGAGTAATTCAACAACTGTTGAAAACTGGGCAAGAATAGAGTTCAAAGACCTGAATCAGTGGAGAAGTCCACAAAAAACAAGAAGAAGAAAAAAAGCCCACATGGGAGTCCTGGGGTCATGCAAAGGAAGCCGTGGGGACCCCCAGAGTGATGATCTCAGTCCCCTAGCAGCCAACCCGCAAGCCCAGGGCCCACTGGCCCTGGAACATTCTAGCATTTCCGCGCTTGGGGAGATCCCCACCCCCTGGAATGGCCCTGGGGGGCTCCGAGCACCGGCCTCACCGGGACCTCCTGGGGGGGGTGTTCTCCACCCTTGTCACCAGTGGTGGTGGCAGCTGGATGGGTACTTGGAGAGCAGCCACCTGCCGCCTCTGACCTCACAGGTCCCGCTAAGAGCCCACAGCAGTTTGGGAGAGCGGTGGGGGAGGGGCCCCAGGGAGCCATCTCGCTGCCTGAGTCACCCCATCTCTGGGCTGGGGTCGACACGGCTCCAGCTGCAAATCCACAGCCGGAGGGTGGGTTCGAGGGTGCCGTGGGCTGGGACGGGGGCTGGGGCGTGCCTGCCAGTGGGGATGGGGCTTCATCTGGGGCGATGGAATGTTCTGGAACTAGAAGGCACGGTGATGGTTTTAGCACCTTGTGAATGTATTAAATGCCACTGAATCATTCAGTTCACAACAGATGATTTTAACTTATGTGGAGTTTACCTCAATTAGAAATAAATCATTGCCTGCTCTCCGGCCAGGCAGTGAGGACGCGGGCAGGGGAGATGGGGATGCCCCGGGCCAGCCCCCCAGCCGCTGCTGTTTACGGCACTGGAGACCCCCCCCAGTGTCTCCCACAGGGCAAGGGGGGCAGCCACAGGAACCTCCCCGGGGAGCCCCCCAGGATTCAGGGCCTCTGCCTCTCGCAGGGGCCAGGGTGTTCACGTGGGCAGCCACATCCCCACCGGGCCCGCCAGCAGGAGCAGGGAGCAAAAGGAACCAAAACCACCCCAGCGGGTGGGTCCCACGTGCCGGGAATCCGAGCGGCACCCCCTCCATCTGCGGCCACGCCCAGGGTTGCCGTGTCACAAACTTGGGCCCAAATCCGAGGAACCTACCTCGGCTCACTCTGTCCGCTCCGGGCTGCCCGGACCCAACGCCCCCGCCCCCCGCCGCCCCGCTCACCAGCGGCTCCAGCTCCTTGGTGTCGATGAGGCCGAACTCCTTGACGAAGTAGTAGAAGTGCTTGTAGCAGGTGTTGACGTGAGCCTCGGAGCCCATCTGCGCGATGCGGTCGAAGTGGTGGATGTAGACGTGCACGAACACGCGGAACAGCCGTGACAGGATCTTCTTCACCACCTGCAGGAAGTTCTTGGGGAACGGCGTGCCTGCACACAGGGCGAGGGGCTCAGGCAGGCTGGCAAGCACCCCCACCCCGGGCCCTGGCCTATGGCCCTCGCGGACCGGGGACACCCTCCCCCCCAGAGCCAGGACCGCAGGGGACATGCCGGCCACACGCCTCCCCATGGGACCCGGGCCCGCGTCAAAGTGGGCAGCGCCCCCTCCCTCCCCTTCCCTCCGCGTCCGCGGGCCGGGGATCTGCGAGCCCCACCGCGGGTTCTGGGCTCTGGGCATGTATTTCTGGTTAGGCTTATTTCTCCTAATAAAATGGGGCAACCCATAAAAACGTATTTTTGCTGTCTGACATCTTTCACTTGGTGTATTTCTCCCCACCTCGAGCGCGTCTTTATAACGTCCCTACGTTCGAGCGACGACACAACTTAATTGCGAACGTGCACACGTTGTAACTCCTACTGTGGGTTTAATGCTCCGTTTTTCCTGACTGTGGTGAAATGCCCCTATGGGGGGTCCCCGTGCCAGCCCCCCTGGGCGCAGTCTGTGTGTTAGGCACACCCTGCCACCCCGAGCACGTGTCTGTCCCACGGCACAGCCAGGCGCAGCGAGCACCAGCAGGTGGCTGCCGGGGCCTGGGAAGAACGTGCGAGGGGCTGCGGGCTAACAGCCCGGGGGGTGCACATGGAGATGCCGCGGGAGGCTGTGGTGCACCAGGCGCTCGCTTGCGGCACCTGGACGGCAGTGAGCATCGGGGCGCACGGGCCAGGTAACGCTGCTGAGACGGGCCAGCCCCCGACATGGCAGAGCCCGCACGGCTGCTCTCCAACCCGGGCAGGCCTGCCGGGTGTGGAGCCGAGGGCAAGCGGGAAAGAAAAGGCTCTCCGTGAGCTGTGCGGGACGGGTCCGGCCGGACCCCTCCTCGGTGTCTGGGCCCGGGTGGCCTCTCGGCCCAGAACAGTGGCACTTGCATTCAGTCGGTGCTAAGCATCTCTGAATGGTGACCAGGGCCCAGTTCCTGGGCCGCTAACCCCGTGGAAGGTTTGCTCGGCATCACTGAGACCTCTGAGTTTTCCCCGTCACTCGACTCTGCAGAGATGAACCCCAACGGTCGTCCATGAACCCACATTTGTGGGAACCTGAGGAGCAGCTACTGTCCTTGCAGACCCCTGAAGGCCACGTGGTGGGAGGTCCCCTCGGGGGGGGGGGAATCCCTATGCACGCGCGTCCACGACTGGTGGATAAAACAGTGTAAACTCAGAAAGAGGGTCAAGCCCACGGGAAGCAGAGAAAGGCGGGATGGAAAGCCTGGGTCAGCTCCAGGCCTACACGGGGCCCGGGTCCGACGCTGACGCTGCCCCCTCTGTGTCCCCCTCCCAGCCGGGCAGCCACCAAGGGCAAGCCTGGGTGAAGGGGAGCCCGGCTGGGACGGGCTCAGAAACGGCCGCTGCACGGGCTTGCAATGATACACAGGGCGCGCCTGGCCCGCCGCTGGCTTTTATAAATGAAGTTTAATGGGGGCACAGAGCTACCTGTTTGTTTACAAACGGCTTCTGGGGTCTTTTGGCCTACGGTGCAGATCCGAGTGGTCAAGACACAGACTGGCCTGTGAAGCCAGAGAGATCCACCATCTGGTCCCCGTGAGGACAGGTGTGCCCGCCGCCAGTCTAACATTAAGAGCACAGGCCGGTGGCTTGAGGCCTAAGTGGGTGTACAGGTGTGAGCAGAACTAAAAAGTGGGCCGGCACGTAACGTGACCCGTCCCCCCTGCCAAGCCACACATCTGACCCTGAGGCGTGCCCAGCCACGATTCTCAGAAGCACCAAGACAGGAAGCAGAGAGACACGGCTGCCTGTGGGAAGCACGTCGTTCTGGCCACCTGGCTGGGGTCCTGGAACAGGGCCGGCAGGTACGGCCCAGGCTAGGCCGGCCCCCCGATGTGAGCACGTAGGAGAGGCCAGGGGTGCTGAGAGCCCGAAGAACGGCGGCCTGGCCTCAGAGTCCCGCTGGACGGCCGTGTGGCCCCTGCCCAATTCCTTTTCTCTGCCTCTCACCAGCATCCAGTTTGGTAAACTAGGGATTCACCTTCCATGGGCGAGGGGCAGGTGCGGCGTCTCACGCTCTGGGGTGCTGACCCCTGAGGAGCCGGTGGGACTTGCGGGAATTCTAACGAGGCGGGGAGTCAGACGACGTGGACTCCAGGGCTGCCCCACGGACCTGGCAACCTGATGGACCACTGGGAATCCCCAGTTTGGGACAGGACGAGTCTGGGGTGGCTTCTCCCCAGATGGCCCCTGAAAGCCCTCTGCCAGTGTCAGCCCTTTCCCGGTGCAGGCGGCGAGGGGGCGCCCCAGGGGAGAAGCTGGAGCGGGTACAGAGCTGGGCCGGAAACCTGTTTGCCTGACTGGTGTTCCGAGACGCCACGTCAACGCCGACGGTGACAGTGAAAGCCACGTCTGCGGGGAGTCTCCCAGCGCCACCGTCACAGACCACCACCAGCTCAGCGGCTTAAACAACTCATGCACCTCTCACAGTTCTGAGTCCATGTCACCAGGCCGGGGTCGAGGTGCCGGCAGGACCGTTCCTCTGGAGGCTCCGGGGAGAATCCGTCTCCTTGCTTCCTCTGGAAGCTGCCAGCATTCCTAAGCTCATGGCCCCTTCCTCCTTTCCCTGCTGTCAAACCACCTTCTCCTCTCGTGTGTGCAATCTCCCCCTGCCTCCCTCTTATGAGGACCTTGTGATGACATTCAGGGCTCAGCAGGATGATCCAGGGGCATCTCCCATCTCAGGGTCCTTAACTTAAAGCAGAATGTGTCCCTCACACACAGGCACGTCCCTTGGCCAGGAACAGGAGTGAGGGGCCCACACGTGCGGCCCCGGGGACGGACCCCAAGCCCACGACGCTCAGGGAGGGAACCAGACACAGAAGGCCACACAGGGTGTGCGTCCACGTGGGTGACACGTCCAGAACAGGCTCATCCGCGGACGGGAAGGCGGCTTGTGGGGGCGGGGGCTGGGGGGGTATGGGGAGGGACTACTCTGGGGAAAGGGATTCCCTGCAGGTGATGGAATGTTCTGGAATTAGATAGTAGTGAGTTGTACAACTCAGTGAATGTACTAACAACCAAAGTGAACAGTCCCCAGGGACACTGGGCTCAGCGAGAGGAGCCAGACCCCGAAGGACACATCCTGCAGGACCCCACTCCCAGGAGGTCCCCAGAGGAGTCCTGTCCATGCAGACAGAGAGGAGAGGGTGGGAGCCGGGGCTGGGGCGGGGGGTGGGGATGACCGCTGATGGGGACCAGGTTGCTTTCGTGGTGGTGGAATGTTCTGGAGCCCTGCGAACGTATTCCTAAATGCCACTAAACAATACACTTTAAATGGCCTGGCGCCCCCCATGGCCCCGCCCGGCCCCCTGACTCACCGACGTGGGTGGGGAAGAGCTCCTCATTGTTGATCTGCACCTCGATCCAGTCCATGAGCAGGTCCATGTAGCGGGGGGCCGACAGCGCTGTGGGCTTGCGGAACTGGTGCTCGTCCTGCCAGCGATACTCGTACTTGGGGCCGCCCGACATGACCGGGCAGGACTGCTCCGTGCAGCCGTCACCGATGGTGCCGTAGATGAGGTTGACGCGGTTGAAGAAGTCCACCACGTGCACGGCCACCCAGTCACTGAGCTCCTCGCCAGGGGGCAGCTGTACGGCCAGCTTCAGGTCCAGCCCCGCGTTCAGCGACGCCTGGGCCTTCTTGTGCAGCTCGAACCGCTGGGTGCCCGGCTCGAACTTGCGCTTGGGGCGGAAGGTCTTGTCCTTGTTGAAAACTTGCTTCAGGAAGGGGTTGGACATCTCGGCCCCCTGCCCGGTCAGCGCGCTCCCTGGCGACGCCTCTGCAGAGGGGCCCGGGCAGGATGTTCGCGTCAGGTGGCAGCCGAGGCGACGGAGATTCGCTGGGCCCCAGGCCCTCGCTGACACCTGCAACACAGAAAGGGGAGGCCCTGTCAGCTGTTTCTGGAGACCCCGCTCTGGAAGCACCAGGGGGCCGGACTGCGAGGCTCCCAGGACTCGTGGTTTTCAGTTTCACCAAGACAGCACCCGTTCCTCCGTGGACAAAATGGTCCATGGCGCGTCCCAACTGCCTCAGAGCGGAAGACGCGGAGACAGCTCCCAACAAGCCAGAGCTGGAGGTATCTCCCCCGTGCCCGGGGGCTTTCTCGTACAGCGGGACGGAGTGTGGAAATCCGCACAGAGGCTAAGGGGGCCCGCAGTGGGTTCGTGGTGGCCTCCGAGAAGAGAGGCCCACGTCCCTGGGACCTACAAACGGGACCTCATTTGGAGGAAGGTTCTTTGTAGACGTGATTAAGGATCTTGGGCTGTGCTCCTTCTGGATCATCCAGGTGCCCCTAGTGTGATGACAACTGTCCTGGTAAGAGGAGACACAGACACGCAGGAGAAGGCTGCACGAGGGCGGAGGCAGGAGCGCCGTCCCCACGGCCTCTGAAGGAGCCAGCCCTGCCCACACCCCGGCTGGGGCACTGGCCTCCAGAGCCGAGAAAGGGTAATTTCTGTGTTCCCGCATTGCACCCAAATCTCCTTGTTGCATCGGGGCCCACCCTAATCCAGGACGCCCTCGTCTTGCTGCCTGAGGACGTGTGCAAAGGCCCCATTCCCAATGGGCGGACATGAATTCTGGGGGGGACACCCTCCACCGCATTGCCCGTCTCAGAAGTCTGGACGAGCCCGTCTGGGTCCGGCCTGTCCAACACGGGACCACGGCTCCCGGGAGCGTGGGCCGGGCTGGGACAGGGGAGGCCGGGCGCCGAGGGGCCGGCGGGGTGGGGGTCTTGGCAGTTCACCAGGCACACGGCACTGAAGGGGAAGTCTGCAGACAACGGGGAATGGAAGGACCCGCCGGTGGCCCCACTCCCCATCGCATGCCCTGCGCCCAAGTCACCGTCTACGTTACAGCAAATGCCTGCCTGGTTTCTCTCTGCTTAAACCGTGGGGTTCATCCCTCTGATTCGGGACTGCTGGTTGTCAGGCGGCCCGCCCCTCCAGCCCCAGCACGCTGCTGCAGCAACCCACCAGACCTAGGGCTTCTAGCAGCCTGACTGCAGAAAGTTCTGCAGGTTCCACATCTGGAAGGGGACTCCTGGGGGCTTCTGCCTCTCCCGGCTTCTGGGGGCCCCCGCCCCCTGTTTCTATGGGACGCCCCTCACCCCCCGGACCCAGGGCGGCCTCCGCAGAGAGTGCCCGGCTCGATGTCAGCACCTCGGCCAACGGCGGAGCCGAGCGAGCCTACGCGGGGTCCCCGGGACGAAGCTGTCAGTCTGACAACAGGGGCGCCCGGCTGCCAGCAAGCGTGCGGTAAGAGCTTCGTCCCAACTGCCGCAGGCGCGGCTCCCGAGAGCCGGTGCCCCTCCACGCGGGAAGCAGCGGCAGTGTGTCCGTGCTCCTTCGCCTACTTGGCCGACACCCTGCGGCCAAAGGCCAGGCCAGCCCCCCACGCCGGCGATGGCGTTCCAGACGCCACACGAAATGTGCCAATGGCTTAAACCGGTGCTGGGGCCGGACGACTGTCCCCGCGGCTGTGCAGACCCACGGGGCGCTTGGGGCTGAGGGACTGCAACACTCGTGCAGGGCCTCGAGAGCTGGTCCTCCTGGGGTCACCGAGGGGTGTGGGGCCGGATGGGAGGCGGCAGCAGAGATGGAGCGACCCCCCTGCCCCGCCATGGCTGCCCAACCTGGCCAGCGTCGGCCTCGCCCTCGGTGTGCCCCCGGGACCCCTGCTCACAGGGCTCAAGACGGCCCGATGTGCCCTGGTCAGGGGAGAGGACATGGTAGGAAGAATAAAGGCCCCAGAGACCTCCCCATTGTGGCCCCGGGACGTGGGACGTGTCCCCTCACACGGCAGAGGGGACCTTGTCACGGCCCCGAGGTGGGGGTGACCCTGGGTTTCCAGGGGGCCCGGCGTCCTCATGAAGGGGAGGCAGAGGGTGGGAGTCCCAGAGATGGGCGGACCCCGCGCTGCTGGCAGTGAGGATGGAGGGGGGGCCACAGGCCAAGAAAAGGCTGGAGCCGGGTCTCCCTGGAGCCCCAGGGGGACGAGTCCTTCCTGTGCTATTTTGACTGCGACCTCCAGAACCGTGAGATGACAGATCCGTTTTGCTTTAGGCCATGAAATTTGTGGTCACTTGTTACAGCAGCCCCGGAAATCCTGAGGAGCCAACAGTCCCAGGCTACGCAGGGCATCCTAACGAGCACCGGCTAGAGCAGCTGTGAGCGACACCAGCCAGGCCCTGGGTACACGTGGGCCCGAGGCCTCCCCTTCTCTGCGCTGACCGGCGAAGCCCGATCACCTTCTGGGCCCAGCTGTGCAGCAAGCGTGCTGGGAGGTCCACTCGAGGCAGCATAAACCACGCAGAACACCGGAGGTGAGCATCAGGGACGGAAGAGCTGGCCAAGGACAATGGGGCCGGAGGGACGGGAGAGACCCCAGCGAGAAGGGGAGGGAACCACCACTCTCCATGAGAACGGCTGTCAGCACGAAGGACAATCACCAGGGCCCATGAGGACACGCAGCAATCGGACCCCTCGTGCGTGGCCGGGCGGAGCCTAAGACGGGGCAGCCGCTGGGGAAACAGCCCAGCAGTTAGACAGGGCCGCCTCTCGGGTGCACCCCCAAGACAAGTGACAACAAACGTCCACACAGAAACTTACACACTTCGCAGCAGCACGATTCGTGATCATCACCCCAGGGTGGAAACAACCCAAACGTCCATAGCAGGTGACGTGTGAACAAGCTGTGTCCCCCACGCACCAGAGTGTCCCGCGGCCGCGAGCAGGAGCCAGGCGCCCACACGTGCGGCCCCGGGGACGGACCCCGAGCCCATGACGCTCAGGGAGGGAGCCAGACACGGAAGGCCACACGGGGTGTGAGTCCACGTGAGTGACTCCAGGCAAGGCCCGCTCTGAAGCAAGAGGGACGCGGGGCCGTGAACACAGGTGCTTTCACCTGCTTCCCCACGGCCGCTCCCGTCACTTCCTGCCGCGCCCGCTCCCGGCCGGGCACTTCCTGGCCACCCTCCGAGGACGCAGCAGCCACACCGAGCAGAAGGGAACACAGGCCCGGACCGGGTCTGCCCCCTGGGCCCTGCTAACATCGGGGTGTCCCGGGCGCTGTGGGGGGTGAGCAGCACCCCCAGTCGTGAGGACACCGCCCAGTGTCCCGTGGGGGCAGAGTCAAAGACCCTGCATTAAAGACAGTGACTCAGCACTACCCGGTTAAGGATTAGCTCCGACACCGGACAGGGAGGGCCTGGAGCTCGAACCCGGGGCTGCGTGGGTGGAGCCACCACCCTTTCTGCCAGGACACACGCCACCATGGCCAAGCAGCTGTCCATGAGCCAGGCGTCCATCGGTCTCACCCCAAAGTCAGGGCCAGCTACCCCCCGGGCTGGGGCCGCTCCCCTACTGCACCCCTGCACACACGGGTGGGGGTGCTTTCCAGGTCCCAGGCCCGGGCACAGGCCCAGGCACTCAGGGCCTGGACGGTGGGAAGGTGGCACCTCAGAGCACAGGGCGCAGCCACACTCGCCTGCCTGCAGCCCAGGGCCCCTCCGCACCATGGGCGGGTGCGCTGGACAGGCCGGTGGGGACCCCGGGCCCACCTGTGACCGATCATGCCCAAGCAGCCTGCCTACCTGCCCCGGTGGTTAATCTGCGAACTTGGCCACCCTCAGGCCACCCTGGGTGCAGGTCAAGGGGCAGCAATCCCCTGCGGGCCGACGGGAAGAGCAAGTCACTTGTGCCCCCGCCGCCTGACAGCAGGGCTCGCGAACTTCCTCACTCACAGTCTCATTTCAACCTGCAAACACCCCTCTGCTTGAGAAGACGAGGTGGGGGTTGCGTCCTTCGTCCGGCCGGCCTGGGGCCACCGCGGCTCCTGCCGAGCGCCGCCTGATCCCCGGGCTCCTCACGTACCCCGCAGCTAAGCTGCACCCAGGCAGCAATCCCGGGACAGGGGAAAGGCACCCGCCACTGCCCCGCTGTTGGGGCCTCTCGGGGTGGCTCTGGGAGCTTGGCCTGCCACCACGTCACCTGGGGACCCGCGACCCGCACAGAAGTGGGCCGTGTGGGATGGGAGGGGGCCTCAGGGGCACGACAGGGTCCGCGTGCCTCCATGCCAGGGACCAGACGCGCACCAGGCCAGTTCTGGAAGATGGGGGGAGGGCTCACAGGCCTCATGCTCGCTCTCTGTCTCCTCCCAGAATGTGCGAGGATTTTCTGCAAAACTCCCCTGATGGTTAGAATTCCCCTCACATGCAAAGGGCTTTCTATGGGGACACACGCGCCCCACGGCCGAGGGGTGGCCAGCCACCTCAGCGTGCCTTTGCCTTGAGAAGCGCCGGAGGAGGCGACCCCCCATCGCCAGCCCCCAGCCCTGGTTCCTGGCTCTCCCCAGACACATCCGAGGACGGCGCAGGGGAAGATGGAACGGGCTTCTGGGGGTTCAACGCTAAGGGCTCTGCTGGTGGCCCAGGTTCTTCCCTCAGACGAAGGTGGGCGGTACTTAGAAACTTCTAGACTGATGAAGGTAAGATGACAAAACTCCCCAGCCCCAACACACAGCCTCTTCCCCCTCTCTTTTTCTGAAAACCAAACAAAACGCAGTTCCTCCAAGCAGCTGCCTTGCATGACCCTCCCGGGGAGGTGCAGCGCGGCCCCTGCCACTTCCTTCCGGTGCCTCCACATCCTGCCTCAGCCGCGGCCGCGCCCCCGCTCCGGGGACACGGCGCTGGAGCGGGGGGCCTAGGCGGACAGGCCCCAACCACACAGGTCGGCCCCATGTGTTCTAGACCAGCATGCAGACCCTGGCTCCCGGCCGGGCAGCCGAGTGTTTGGCTAGAAGATGCTCGAAGCCCAAGGATCAGTCCTGCCCAAGAAGGCCGCACCCCAGAGTGTCTTCCACCATCTAAACGTTGATTTTTAAATATCAGCACTGCTCCTGGGCGGGAAGCCACCTGCCATCCTGCAGGACTCACAGGAAGGTGGCTCCAGCCCCCCACCAGGGGGTGCGGCATTCTGTTGGCACTTGGCCCTCATGTCTTTGCTTCTGGGGTGAAGTTCCCCAATCTGTTTTGTAGGGAGGCAGGAAGTGGTTTGCTGAGACCACACCAGGCCAGGTGCTATCAAGGGGTTCTGCATACTTCAGCCCTCATGACAACCCTTTTATTTTATAATCAATTGTGATATAATTCACGTACTGTAAATAGTATACAATTTTAAAGTATACAATTCAACGGCTTTTAGTAAAATCAGAGTAGGGCAAACATCACAATTCTAGAACATTCTCATCACCTCAAAAAAAACCCTGTGCCCATCAGCAGTCACTCCCCATCCGCCCGTTATGGGTTGAATCGTGTCCCCCAAAACATACCACCGGCACCTGTGAACGGGACCCTCTTTGGAAATAGGGGTCACAGGGGACACACGCGCAGATATAAAGATGAGGTCACACTGGATAGGGTGGCCCCAGCCGATGACAAGCATCCTTATAAGAACAGGGAAATCTGGACGCGGACACACGGAGAAGTGGGCCGTGCGACCACAGCGGCAGAGAGGGGGTGACAGGTCTACAAGCTGAGGGGCGCCTAGGATTGCCTGGGACCCCCAGAAGCCAGGAGAGGCGGGAAGGACGTCAGAGTCAGAGCGTACAGCAAATAGGAGGGGGGCCTGGATGCGAGGCCAGGTGTCCTGTGCCTCTCACCTGTGCCGCACCAGGGCGGAGGCAGCGCTGGGTACACGCGGGCCCGCACAGACTCTGCGCCTCCCCCTGTGCCTCCTCCACCACGGGGACAAATACTGAAATACTGTTTGACAAAACCACGTCACCTGGGGGACAGCCAGCGAGCTGGCAGGGATGCCGGCGTCAGCTTGGGAGCTGCGCCTCTTCGCGAGGCCCCCCGCCCGTTTCACCGAGCAGAGGCCTGCACGTCAGGAAGAGGGCATGAGAAGCAGAGCCCCTCACTGCCGTCCAAACACGGACTCCCCCACTGGCTGTCCAAGCTTCCTTTTAGCATCAGGATGCTCAGGACCTGCACTTGACTCTGCAAAGACCCTTGTCTGAAGGGGACATTGCGCATCCAAAGCAGGCCAGGCCCGTCCACTCACGGACTGCACTCTCTCCAGGGTGCTGTGCCCAGTGCCCAGCTCCGCTGGAGGTCTCCCTGGGGCCACTCTGCCCCCAGAGAAGCTGGGCCACGTCTGGGGACCCCTGGGGTGCTCCTGGCATCGAGCACACAGGGCCGGGGAGGCTGCTCATCCCCCACAGTGCCCGGGACACCCCCGCACAGAGTGACCTCATCACAGATGTCTTATTTTGGACTCAGGAGATGCAGAAGCGCCTGTCTCCTTCCCAGAATCTGGTTTCTGAAGCTGGATTTGCCTTTTTTGCTTAAGCAATCTGAACCTCAAAATTCTAGGAAATCAGGAACAGGGCTCTCCAGCTGGGGCACATCTAAAACTTCCCCGAGTAAAAGCCCAAGCTCTGAGCCAGCTGCTTGGGGAATTTTTGTTAAAGCTCCATTTTACGAAGCACTGGAGAAGGGAGAACAGCTCCCGGAAATATGATTAATAGCTGACTTTTCACTGAGCTGTCTTGGCTTGGGAGCGTCTGTACATACGAAACAAACGGACTAAAATTGTTTAGAAAAAAAAGTTCAGGAACTGGACTAGCATTTCTGAGAACTCCCTGAGGAAGTAAAATAACCACTTTTGCTTCTGCTAAAAGAGAGAGAGAGAGAGAGAAGGGAGGTGTACCTAGAATTCAACTTGCCAGGTTACTTGGGGCGCCTGGTACACAAACACTGTGCTCATCAGCTTTTAAGAGATGTAAAGATGAAAAGGACGTGCTCTCCCTGGAGGGAGGTTCAAATAAAAACTATCAAGCCAGGCAGAGACACGGAGGAACCTCAGCGGCACATCCCTGGGTGAGAGCAGCTGGGCTGAGAAGGCCGCATACTATGTGGTTCCGGGTCTAGGACGTTCTGGAAACCGCAGAACCGTGGAGGCGGAACGAGGATCTGCGGTGGCGGGGGTGGGGGAGGGTGATTGGGCGGAGCACGGAGGGTTGGCAGGGCCAGGAACTGCTCTGTGCCACGCTGTGATGGTGGATCGCTGTCCGTGACATTCGTCCAAACCCACAGTGTGTGCGGCACCGACAGTGAGCCCTGGTGTCACTTGCGGCCTGTCGTTCATAATGTCCCAGTGTTGGTCCGTCAGCTGTCACAAACATCGGGCTCTGGCGGGGATGCTGGTCATGGGGGAGGCTGTGCATTTACAGAGAGAGGGGGTCTGGGGGAACTCCACCTTCCACTCTGTTTTGCTCTGAACCTCAATTTAAACAAAATTATAACCAACCCTAATTCAATTACAATACACCAAGCATTTGGTTAAATCCTTGAGTAGCTTACCCCGTTTAAGAATTAACTAAAGCCACAGAAAACAATGAATCCTGTGAAATCAGGAACTGGACTGACATTTGTGGAAAGAACGTCACAGAAAACACTAGGAATATAACATGGGCCATGGGCGAGATTTCAAACTTTCCAGTAGCTTTGCTAAAAAGCGAATAAGTGCAAAGAAACAGGTGAGGTTACTACTAATACTGTATCATATTTTACCCAGGAACGCCAGAATATCATTTCAACACCTAGCGGATATAGAAAACGTTATGGACATTTTGCCCCCCTTTTTTTTTTTTTTTTTGAAAAAAGAGACACGCTCTGTGTCTGGGACTTGGTGTGTATGTGGTGCCCGCAGCACATCCCAATTTGGACAAGGCCCGTTTTAAAGACTTTATTTTTATTTATTTATTTGAGAGAGAGAATGAGATAGAGACAGAGAGAGCATGAGAGGGGGGAGGGTCAGAGGGAGAAGCAGACTCCCTGCCGAGCAGGGAGCCCGACGCGGGACTCGATCCCGGGACTCCAGGATGATGACCCGAGCCGAAGGCAGTCGCTTAACCGACTGAGCCACCCAGGCGCCCTGGACAAGGCCCGTTTTAAAGGGCTCTCGCCACACGTGGCCTTCGGCTGTGGCACCCGCCAACTCAGCTCTGCTGGGGTGAGCGAGAGGGAACGCCACGGCGGGAGACGGCCCGAGCAGGGTGCTGCAGGAGGTGGGTGCCTGCAGGGGGGAGTGGAGGGGCAAGCAGGACATCCACTTGCTCTGTTCTCACCCGTAACCAGTAGACTGGTTCAGTGCGTTCTGAGAACGGACCCCGGCAGGTGGCCACAAACACGCGGGGACACAATTAGTCCTTAGCATGTCAACTGGGGACCTCGGGGGAGGCTGCAGTGCACTGCCCTGGTGTTGGCCAGGGTGCGACCTTTGCTATCACTCCAGGCTGAGCCTGTAAAATGGGCTAAGAGCCCCAAACTTTATGTGTGGTAGAGGCGGGAAGCTGGATGGGGCCATGTGTCACAGAACCAAGTCCAAAACCAGAAAGCGCATCTGCCCCTTGGGAGGGATCCGGCCTCCCCGCCGCCCGCGTTCGCCCCTCCCGAGCGACCCGGCCTCCCCGCCGCCCGCGGTCGCCCCTCAGAGGGACCCGCCCTCCCCGCCGCCCGCGTTCGCCCCTCCCGAGCGACCCGGCCTCCCCGCCGCCCGCGTTCGCCCCTCCCGAGCGACCCGGCTTCCCCGCCGCCCGCGTTCGCCCCTCCCGAGCGACCCGGCCTCCCCGCTGCCCGCGGTCGCCCCTCAGAGGACCCACCTGCGGTCTCACGCCCAACTGACCGCGCGGCGCTCGCGGCTGTCCGGCGTCCGGCGCCCACCGCCCGCTCCCCTCCGCAGCCGTGGAGCAACAGAGCGCACCGCCCGCCCCTGCCACCCCGCCCCCCCGCCCCCCCGCCCAGACAGATGTACTTCCGCTACCGGCCTGGGCCTCCCCGGAAGCGGAGCCGGGGCGGGGGGGCGAGGTCTAGAACAGGGGGGGCGCTCCCCGCAGCCGCGCTCTCTGTTGCCTGGCAACCGGAAACGGGCCGGGACACCATTGGCTGGTGCCGGCGGCTCCAGGCCTAGGGCGGAGCTTGCGCAGTGCCGGCAACACGGAGCCGGTCCTCCAGCCCGGGCCAGCCCGGAAGGAGGAGCTAGCGCGTGCCGTGGGCGCATGCGTGGGGCGCGGCCTGAGGGCGGGGCTGAAGCTTCCCCTGGGAGGGGCGGCTCGTGGGCGGGGCCAGCAGTTGACCGTTGAGGGGGCGGGGCCTGAGCCGGGGGCGTGGCACGGGAGGCGCCGTTGGTTGGAGGGCGGCGGGCGGCGGGCGGCGGGCCATGGCCCTGCTACTGTGCCTGGGCCTGACGGCGGCGCTGGCCCGCGGCTGCCTGCACTGCCACAGCAACTTCTCGGAGAAGTTCTCCTTCTACCGCCATCACGTGAACCTCAAGTCCTGGTGGGTGGGCGACATCCCCGTGTCGGGCTCGCTACTCACCGACTGGAGCCAGGACACGATGAAGGAGCTGCACCTGGCCATCCCCGCGGAGATCAGTGAGTGCGGGAGAGGAGGGGGGCCCGCCCGGGCGCTTCTCCGGCGCCGCCGGACCCCCGCCGCCAGACCCCCCCGGACCTGCCCGACCCCCGCCGCCAGGCCCCCC
>NC_058403.1:213200717-213268566 GCF_002201575.2 Neomonachus schauinslandi | reverse complement strand
GGACCAAGTGGCGAATGCCGTGTACCAGAAGATGGATCAGCTGTACCAGGGCAAGATGTATTTCCCCGGTAAGCGGGCGGCAGCCACGCGCGGGGAAACGGAGACTGCCCCCCTCTGCCCACCGCCGGAGCCTGACTTCCCTCCTGCCCACCCCCATCAGGGTATTTCCCCAATGAGCTGCGAGCCATCTTTCGGGAGCAGGTGCACCTCATCCAGAATGCCATCATCGAAAGTGAGCAAATGAAGGGCCTGGGGGTGGGTGGAGGAGGGCCACAAAGGGGAGAAGGGCAGCTCCCCGGGGAAGGGCCCCTTCCATCCCCTGCGCAGCGGCAAGGCTTCATGGATAAACCCCACCCCTCCCTGCCCCCTGGCCCTACCGGACCCTGGAGGCATGGGTGAATACCGCTGCTGCCCTCCCACAGCGGTTTGCTCCCTCCCAGCCTGAGCGCCACCTGGATGGGTCTTGGGCAGGGCAGGAAGGGTGCGCCGGAGCAGGGCACAGACAGGTTGGTCCTCTTGTCCCCACACAGGCCGCATTGACTGTCAGCGTCACTGTGGTGAGTGAGCCCCCGTGCAGCCCGTGGGGCCCAGTGGTGGCCGCCGCCCCGGAGGCCGAGGTGGGGGAGCTTGCGGCGGTCTCTCCTGTGTTGCAGGCATCTTCCAGTACGAGACCATCTCCTGCACCAACTGCACCGACTCGCACGTCGTCTGCTTTGGCTACAACTGCGAGTAGGGCTCAGGCTGGGGTGGGGACGGGCGGGGGCCCCAAGCCCGAGGCCAGCCTGGGACCCTCTTCCGCCCCTCCCTGGCCTTCCAGCACCCGGGGAGGGCAGGGTTCTGGCCCCGGGGCCTCCCCATCTCCACTCCCGTGCGCCCGCAGGTCGTCGGCACAGTGGGAAGCAGCCGTCCGGGGCCTCCTCCTGTACTTGTGAGTTGGGGCAGCTGGGCTCCGGGAGGGCACCCCGACCCCCCAGCCCTGCCAGCCCCTGAGTCCAGCCCTGCTGTCGTTGTAGAAATAAGTGGCACAAGTACGTGAGTTTCATCTGAGGCAGTGAGTGTGCTCGTGAGCCCTCGTGGGTGAGTGTGAGCCGGCGCAGGCACAGGAGCGGAGCCTGGCTCGAGTGCCCGCGACCCTAGCCGCTCCTTCCGCGAGCGTCTCTGGGTTCAGCAGGCACAAGGGGGGCAGGACAGTGGTCAGAGCTGGGGAGGGCCCCCGTGACGGATCTGCCCCAGTGGAGGGAACTGAGGGCCAAGTGGGACCCTGTCGTGTCTTTCAGACAGGACACGAACAGAAGGTAAGCCACCCCCTCACCCCCCGCCTGTCCTCGCCAAGCTCTGACCAGGCCTTCTGAAAGGGAGGTGGGGACGAACAGGGAGGGGTTGGAGAGGGCAGACACAGCCGGCAGGGATCTCTGCACCTGGGACAAGCCAGATGTCACCTCTGCAACCACAACCAAGTGATCACTTCGTGAATAAACATCAGCTCCTCCTCCCCTGGATGCACAGAACCACTCTAGCCTTGTGAGTGGCCCAGAGGAGGGAGGCTGGGAGCCCCGGCGGCTACGTACACAGGGGTTGAGCCTAAGCCAGAGATCAAAGCCCAATGGCCAATCTGCCCAAGCCCCCCACCCAGTTTTGCAGCCTGTTGTGGGAGTGTTGGGCGTAACCCCAGTGCTGTCTAGAGGATTCAAACAAGCCAGGGCCTCCAAGCTGAGCTTTGAGGGTCTTGTCTACAGCCCTGTCACAGGCCCCGGGGCCCCAGCAAAGACTCTGGGGGGGGGTGAGGTGGAGCAGGGACAGAAGGGCTGAGGGCACCCATGTCTCCCCAACAGTCTGGTATCACCAAGCTTCACGTGTCTCGAGCCCCCACACCTGGCCAACCTGACTCTGGAAAATGCTTCCGAGTGCTTGACACAGCACTGACAGCCACCGGGTTTGCCAGACCGGCCTTTGCCTGGAGGTGGAGCCAGGACACAGCTGGACTGTCCCAGCCTGACCCCACGGAGCAGGCCTGCTGCTGCCTCGAGTCTCTGCACTCCCATCAGGGCCTGGGGGCCCCCGGGAGGGGTATGCAGCTTTGTTGGGCGGAGTCACAGAGCTATTAGATGCAATTATTAAATGTCCCTGACATTTCTCATCACAGAGCGGTCCTTCTCAGGGCAACGGGGGCAGGACTGAGGGCCCAGGGACGTCCACGCCCATTTCAGTGCAATCCATCTAAACACATCCGGGCAGACTTGGATGGAAAGGAGTTTGTGGGCGGATGGGTGCTCCTGAGGACTCAAAGCGAGACTGCAGTTTGGTGAAAACCAGGGCCAGCTTGGGTATCTCTCGGGGTTCACGCCACGCTGGACTAAACCTGAGCCACAGGAGCACGGGAACTGTCCCCTGCGTCGTTTCCTTCTGCAAAGCCTCCACGTGGCTCACGAGAGGCTCCAAGTGCTTGATCTGCACGGTAGACCAGCAGGGGCTCGGGCACCAGGGTCCCACTGGGAGGTGGCCTCGTGCCGGCAAGTGCTGCTGGCAGCGGTCTGCTCAGGTCAGGAGAAGTCCGCGGGGCGTGTGGGGAGCGACATGCTGGCGGGCTGTGGAGAACAGCGGTCTCATGGGCCGAGCGCCCATCCGAGGGGATGGGTGCTGGGGGCACAGGCTGGTGGCCAGGCCAGCGCCGTCCGCGCTGCGTCAGTGCCGGGTCCGACACGGTACGGGACACGCCGCCGGGGCTCCCAGCCTCCCTCCTCTGGGCCACTCACAAGGCTGAGAAGACTGAGAAGGCCTTGTGGCTGGTGCTTCTGGACGGATGACCATCACGCAGGGACGCTGCTGGCAGGTGGGTCTGGCCAAGGCTCTCACGAGGCCTCGTCTGTGCTCGGGCTCTGCACTCCCCGCCTGCGATTCCAGCTAGGGCTGATCTGGCTTTCTGTCTGCTGACCCAGCCTTACTCATCCCGAGTTGTCCCTTGTCCACGTGGGGTCAGTAAAGCCAGTGCAAACGTGGCCAATTAGACCAACGTGAGCAGGGCCTGCCTCGCAGCACCTGTTCCCGCCGCTCACCCACATGCCCCTCACTAGTGGGGTGCCCTGGGGAAGGCAGGGAGGGCACGTCCACTGTGCATCGCTGGTGGACCTCTGGAGCCCATGGGTCAGGCGGCTCCTTGCCACACCGCCCAAGCTCGGGCGCCTGGACAGCGTATGGGGGTGACATCATCTCCATCCTGAGGGGAAGGGCGCATGGGCAGGAGGGTCAGGGACCCCCAGACTCCGGCCAGCCCCCTGGCAGTTTGAGGACTGTCCAGAGTCCCCGTTACACTGCCAGGCGCGCTCACCAGCACGGGAAGCACACCCGACGGATAAGTGTCTGTTTTACAAGTTTATTGGATCATCTTGACACAAAATCATTACAGCAGCGTGATATGTCTCTCCTTTATCTGGGAATGTCGATAGCAAATCAATTCTTATAGAACACATCATACAATTCTGAGGTTCTAGAATCACCGCACAGGATTCTGTGATAGGTTACTCTACATGCTAAAGTGACAGTGTTCGTCAAAAGGAAGT
Source organism: Neomonachus schauinslandi (assembly GCF_002201575.2). Taxonomy (NCBI): domain Eukaryota; kingdom Metazoa; phylum Chordata; class Mammalia; order Carnivora; family Phocidae; genus Neomonachus; species Neomonachus schauinslandi. The sequence continues at coordinate 213,265,009 of NC_058403.1, read as the reverse complement.
TACATCATTGAGGACCATCACCTCTGAGGCAGCGCATCTCACGGGCGTGGTCCGGAGTTCCCGGGCCCCACTCCGTGGGCTACATTCCAGAGGCCAGTGCCACCCCAGGAGTGCGCCTTCCCAGCAGCTGCGGGCATAATGTGGGACAGACCCTGTGGAGCATCCAGCGACAGGAAGGGCCTGGAATCCCAAGCAGTCCCACTGCTCGCCAAACAATGCCGACGGACACACACCTCACTGAACAGGAAAAAACCGTCAACCAACAGGGTCCAGGTCCTGCTGCATCAGGGATCCCAGCTGGACCCCCACTGCGGGTGGCAGCCCCCCGTCCGACACATGAACACGCAGGTGGGACGCAGAGAACGCGACAGACAGCAGCCTGCACAACCCTCTGGCCACCAGATGTCCTGACCCACGGCTGGGAGGGTGAAGGGGAACGTCTCTGCGGTGAGCTCATGCCCGCGGGCAGGGCATCTGGGGGACTCGTGGGACTCGGACGGCCTCGCGGAAGCAAGGACACACCAGTCTGCGCCGGCCACGTCCACGGAGCACTCACAGCCCGAGGGCGGGATGCCTGCTCCTCAGGTGGCCGGCCTCGCTGGCGGGGGCCCTGCCGGTGGGGACGGCGTCAGGGCTCCTCGCCAAACGGAGTGGCAGAGAATCAAAGCAAAAACGACGACAGGATACATCAACGCAACGCGTCACCTCGCCACGCCAACGGTGGGCGCCCTGTGTGGGCAAGGCCTCAGGCCAGGCTCAGCACTTGGCCAGCGTGGCTTTCAGCTCCTCCAGCAAGTTGCTCAGCAGCGTCGAGTCGCTGCATTTCCCATCGATGGATACGGACTTCTCCCCCTGAAAGAGAGAAAACCACCACAGAATTTTGAAATACTACATGAAAACACTGCCTTGTGACGGTATGTTCATCCTTTAACTTTTCACAGCACCTTCCTCGGTGTTCTGAGAACCAAAAGGAGGGAGGGGCCCCGGGTCAGATGGAGTGTCTGCCTGGGACGAGCGAGGAGACCGGCCGAGGTGGACTGAGGACCGAGACCAGAACTGGAGAACCCTTATCCCATGCCGTGTGAGGGCTGGGCAGAGCGGGGTAATCCGGCAAAGCCCCATATCCTCACTGGGGACCTCGGGGGGAGCATCCAGAGCCTCGAAGATCCCGGAGGAGCCAGTGGGGAAAGCAACCTGTAAAGTTATCCAAGAGCTGCTGGGGTGGTTCCCTGACAATAAGGACACACCAATGTCCCCCTCACGTGCGCATGCACCGTGGGACTGCGGCTGGGCCACCCTGACAAGACAGATAGATGTGCGCTGGAACGAGACGTCCAGCACCTGCAGCCTGTGCTCACATCTGCACAGACATTAACATGGCCCCAGTTACTCCGCATCCAAAGACCCGGGAAACCCCAGCTCAACCCAGCAGAAAAGACCACAAAGGCCAGGCTAGGACGAGGCGGCTGTGGGACCGTCCGACACAGGTCTTCAAGCACCTACTAGGAGGATCCCCAGTGAGGAGTCCCAAACATTGTTGAAACAAACAGGAAAACAGAACATCTCAGCAAAAAAATGCAAGATCTTCCCCCATGGAAATTCTAAGATTTTTTTTTTCTTTTAATTTAATTGACAGAGACAGAGAGAGAGAGAGAGAGAGAGAGAGAGAACACAAGCAGGGGGAGTGGGAGAGGGGAGAAGCAGGCTTCCCGCCAAGCAGGGAGCCCAATGTGGGGCTCGATCCCAAGATCCTGGGATCATGACCTGAGCCAAAGGCAGATGCTTAACGACTGAGCCACCCAGGCGCACCCCCCCCCCCCCCCGCCCATGGAAATTCTGGATCCAAACACACAACCCTCAAAATGAAACACGCACCGGGTAGGTGGCATGATGGCTACGACAGCCCCACCGGGACAAACAGAGGGTGGGGGCGGGCAGGGATGGGAACACACGTCCCAGACGCCTGTTGTTGGGACACCACAGGGACAACAAGAAGAACCCAGTGCCGAGAAAGGGTTTTTAAAAAAATTATTGATTTATTTGAGAGAGAGAGAGAGGGAGGAAAGGAGAGCGTGCATGTGTGCGAGAATCTTCAAGCAGACTCCCTGTTGAGCGTGGAGCCCCATGCAGGGCTTGATCGCACGACCCTGAGATTGTGACCTGAGCCAAAACCAAGAGTCGGACACTCAACCGACTGAGCCACCCTGAGAAAGGATTTAAATAATAACTAAAAACTTCCAAAATTTTGCAAAACATGTGAAAATGCAAACATTCAAGAAGCGAGCAGACTCCCAATGGCTGGACAGCCCCAGAGCAGTCCTGCCCAGACGCTGCAGCTGCCGGCACAGAGAAACCTGCAGGGCGGCAAACGGCGCCCTCCCACCAGGAAGGGTTGAGGGCCGGGGCTCTTAGCAAGAATACTCGGCTGCAAAAGGAAGGGGCACGACTTTAAATTTGTTTTTGGAAAGATTTTATTTTTAAGCCATCTCTACCCCTAATGTGGGGCTCGAAATCATGACCCCAAGATCAAGCGTCAGATGCTCCGATGGAGCCAGCCGGGCGCCCTGGAAGTGGTAGGATTTGAAAACACCGAGAGAAGGTCCAGGAAAACTAGCCCGGGGAAGGACCCGCGCGGCCCACAGACGGCCAGCGTGTGGAGGGTGACCGCGGGGCCAAGGGGCCGGGTGGGGGGGCAAAACGCTCAGCCCAAGACGCAGGAGAGAGAGGCTGGTGCGGAACTGGAAGGCACAGACGGGGAAGGCGGCAGGAGGAATCCCGGGCATGGGCTAAGTGCCCGCAGCCCCAAGAACACGTGGCTCCCGAGGACAGCACTCCCGCCAGCAAGAGACAGACACACCACGTCAATACCAATCACAAGACAGCAAGAGGGGCTTTTTGTCTGACATCAAAGGACTGGATGGCACAGTAAACCCCGTGAGAGGAAGAGGGACCTTTGAGGGTCAAGACGCCGTGACGCTCGTCGACGCACCCACCAGCAGACACAGACTGAGCCCCACGGCACGGGGAATGGGCAGCCTGCGCGCCGCTCACTCGGGGGTGCGGAGCCGGCGACCCTGCCTGCAGGGGCCCAGAGGAGTCGGGACCACTGCCAGCGGGGCCTGGTGACTGCCACGGGGCGGTCCACTCTACGGGCAGAGCACTCAACCGTCTCCACGCACCCACAGGACGCCACCCGCCACAAGTGACCACGTCCGCAGCCAGGACACAAACCTCAACGCTTTCAAAAACCTGAAAACAGAAGCAGCGCGTCCTCCAACCAGAGGGAGTAGAAAACCATCCAAACACATCACACTTCTCAGTAACCTGTGGCTCACAGAACTGGGGACAGACATCAGGAAATGTTATGAACTCTACAGAAATATGAAAATGGGACGTATGAAAATTTGTGGGGATCAGCTAATGGGCTGCTTCGAGGGAAATGTGTAAGATTAAACACCATGTGAGAGAAGCAAAGTCTCAGCTCCCACCTCAACCAACATACAAGAGAGCAAAATAAACCCAAAGTGGGCAGAAAGGAGAAAAAGTACAGAACTCCACAAAATTTACTTATTGCTTATAAAAACACAGCAAAGTTTCTAAAAAGTTAGTTTTATTTTGAAGTAGGTTGCACACCCAGCGTGGAGCCCAACGTGGGGCTTGAACTCACGACCCCGAGATCGAGACCTGAGCCGAGATCAAGAGTCAGACTCTCTACTCACTAAGCCCCCCAGGCGCCCCTAAAAAGGTCATTAAAAAAAAAATTGAGGAAACTGATAAACCTTTTGCCAGGATGACCAAGAAAAATGAGGAAACACACACTGTCCACGTCAGGAACGAGGGGAGGCATGGCCACGGACCCCGTGGACACCAAAGGAGAGAAGCAGCAGACCATTCCCACGTGGACCCAGCAGCTCAGGCGGAGGCGCACGCGCCCCCCGGGCTCACCTTCTTCATCAGGAGGCAGACGTGGTGGCCCTGGATGGAGCGACTGTACATGGAGGCGCAGGAGTCGACTCTCTCCACCACTGCAACGGAGGGGGCGCGTGAGGCCGGAGCCGGCTCGCACGGAGCAGGGGGACCACCGCACAGGCGCTAAGGGCCACATCCCATCTCTTACCAGAAAAATGGTGGTGAAAACAGATCTTTGCCAGAAGGTTCTGGAAGGACATACTAATGCCATCGACTTTGATCGAGCTCATGCTCAGGTCCCCAGACTCCAACAACTTGGCAAAGGCGTCACTGCGGGAAGGACACGGCACAGGGAGGCTGAGGACAGGCAGGCTCCCCAGCCCCCTCCAGGTGGCACCTTCCTTTGGGTGTCTGCAGTGCTGGGTCTCTGAGAGTCCTTAGAGAGGTCCTGGACCAACCCATACCCCCCCCAAATTCCCATGTTGAATCCTGACCCCTAGACTTCGGAATGTGACTGTTTTAGGAGACAGGACCCTAATGCAATATGACCGGTGTCCTAAAAAGAGCAGATCAGGACAGACACACATGGAGGGACTGTGGGATAAGGCGGGGTCCACGCCAGCCTCTGGCCCTGGGAGAGAACCAGCGTCTGGCCCGAGCCGGCCTTGTGCACCCGCACCGCCTGCATGCTCGCTGCACAGCGGGCAGAACGGGGGGGCAGGCGCACACCTGTAGCAGGGCGTCGTGACCAAGTATGAGGTGCAGCTGAAGTGCAGCTTGAAGTCCAGCTTCTCATGGGTCGAGCCCTCGTCGTTCTGTGGGAGCAGGTGCACAGAATGAGCGGGGAACAGGGCACCGTCCCAGGGGCTCCTGACACCGCCTTGAGCCCTGCTACCTTGGCAATGAAGGACAGGGTCCCCTTGAGCTTCTGGGCCATGACGATACTCTGGATGGTGAACACAAACTGGGCCTCGTTGGAGATGCCTGGGGAGGGGAGAAGGAGCGGGGCCCGAGAGCGGCGTGGGGCAGTGTCCAGCTGCCGTCCCACACCCTGGCGGGTGGCAGGGACACAACCCCACCCGGGGCCTGTCCTCAGTGCTGTTCACCTTGGTCAGAAAACAGGGCTCAGCCCCTGAGGGACGCCAGGTGACGGGGGTGGGGGTCCCGGGACCGGGTGGAGGGGCTACAACAGCAGGAGCCCCTGGCCTCCCCCCAGCCCCGGGCGTCCTGCCAGCGGCCCACACACCTGGGGGCAACTGGAAAGGCACAGGGACGCCGTCGTGGACGGAGGAGCCCTCCGGCCGGGCCAGCTTCGTGTTGAGCGAGTCCAGCACGTTGAGCTCCATGTTCTTGAGGAAGCTGCAGCTCTGATTCTCCAGGACAACAGACACAGTGACCTGGCTGTCCTTCTGCAGGCTGCCCTGGATGTCGTACGTCTGCGGGGCAAGGTCAGGGTCAGCCAGCCTGCGCGAGGGGCCTGGGGAATGCCAGCACCACTTGCGGTGCAAACGCAGATCATCTCTGAGAAGAAGTGCCCAACTCCCTACACAAGGAACAGCATTCCGTGCTACCTGTGCTTCCAGCCACTCCGGCCCTTTCTCTGACGGCCACTGGCCGACCCACCGGCCCTTTGCCCCACCCACCAGAAAGTACCCCTGGGCCCCTCTCCCCCCAGAAAGCCTCCAGTGGGGGAGGCTCTAGGAGCAGGAGCCCTGGGACGCACTCACAGCCTCCACTGTCCCTCCACACACCCAGAGAAAGGACCCCACCTACCCCAGCCACTGGTGCCCTAAAACACCCACGCCACTCACCATTCTGATGTAGGAATTCTCGGCCAGGAGGCAGTAGCTGGACATGGGCTGGAAACAGAGGAGAACACTCAGCTTGGGCCAGTGAGAACCCGAAGGTGGCAGCTGCCGACATGACAGGGCCTGTCACGACCCGCCAAGCACTCCAGGCGGGAAACACGGGGACCTTAGAACTGGGGGCGGAGGGGCGGGGTGGGCAAGGAGCCGCCCCGGGTCCCGGACAACACGAGCCTGCACCTTAGGGACTCCTGTCACGTGACAGCGCCGCCTCCCTGATGCCTGGAGCCCCCGGGGCTCACCCGCCCGCGCCGAGGCCCCACTGCCCGCCGGCCCGAGGACGCAGCTCCTAGACTCGGCTGGGCTCTCTCCCCGCGCTGAGGCCTTGGCGGGCCTGCGGGAGGCGAGTGAAGTACCCCTCACCGGGAGAGGCTCCTCATCAAGTGCGCCGTTCTCGACAGGCTCTGCCGCCTTGTCGCTGGGAGGCTTCTTCTTCTTGGATTTCTTCTTGTCTTTAGATCTCTCCTCCTTCTCCTTCTTGTGCTTCTTCTTCTTACGTTTAGAAGATTTCTGGAACCAAAAGAGCAGATCAGGGTTAACTCTGACTTCTCCGGCCGGCGGTGCCCAGCAAGGAAGGCACAGGCCATGGTGGCTCAGGTGGCCGCGGACACACGTCAGTGACACTCTCCTGCGTGGCAGAGCGGACGGACCGGCAAGCCCCAGGCCCGTGGGGAAGAGGCGAGCACCTGGGAACCCACTGCTCAGCAGGACAGTTGCTGCCCATAGGTACAAACCCGTGGGGAGACCAGCAAGAACCCAGACACCAGCTCCTCACTGCACCCAAGACAGATGAGAACACACGGCCACGAAGAAATCTGCCCACCCATGTTCACGGGAGCACGATTCACGACAACCGAAAGGCAGAAACTTCAGTGGGTGAGCGGATACACACAGCGTGTGCCCCACGCGCGAGGAGCGTCCCTCGGCCGCAGACAGGAGCGAGGTGCCCACACGCACTGCCCCGGGGATGGACCCCGAGCCCACGACGCTCGGGGAGGGAGCCAGACACGGAAGGTCACGTGGGATGTGAGTCCACATGGGTGACACGTCTGGAACAGGCTCATCCACGGACGGGAAGGGGGCTCATGGGGGCCGGGGGCTGGGGGAGGGGAATGGGGAGTGACGGCTGATGGGGACTGGGTAGCTTTTGGGGTGATGGAATGTTCTGGAAATAAGTAGAGAATGGCCGCACAACCCTGTGGGCATAGTCACTACCACTGGACCGTGTTCCCTAAAGAGGCGACCTTTACAGCATGCAAGTGACAGCACAGCTGTTGTGAAAACTAGAAGCCCAGAAGCATACAACCGGACCCCACCCCCGAAGACCCCATGACCCCCCCCCCCCGGGATTCGGGAAGCAGGCAACCAGCCTCCTTCCCCCAGTCCTCAGTGCAGCCACGGTGGGCACCCTCACCTTCTCGGGGTCCCGCTCGCTGTCGTCATCCTCCTCCTCGTCACCCTGCTCCTCTCTCCTGGGTTCCTCACCCTCTTCCTTAGGGGCAGTGATGACGGCATTCACTTCAGGCTCTTCCTGCAGGGGGCCGGGTGGTGGGGCTCAAGGGGGCGGCGGGGCCAGGTGTCCTCCAGCCCCCACCACATTCTGACCCGGCCTCTTTGGTCAGCACCAAGGCGCGTGGCCACCACACAGTGCAAGCGGCCGGCAGAGGGGCAGTCAGTCTGGGGGCCGAGTGAGGTCAGTGCCCAGGCGCCCAGGCCGCATCCTTAACAGGAGGTAACAGCTCAAGGCTGCGCCCAGCTCAGGAGCCGCAGGCTGTGCTGAGGGCCGTTCTTACAGCCACCGACTGGGCCAGACCGCAGGCAGGGGACTGGGCTGGCCCACATCTGGCTGGTCTGTGCAAGGGCGCCTCCAACATCCACACACCCCTGGGGCGGGCAGAGCCCAGAGGAGGTGTCCCTGGACGCCTCGGAGAGGCAGATCGATCAAGGCCCCGTGGAGGACCGTGCAGGGCCGGCACAGGCCGCCCCCCAGGCTCTTACCAGGGCTGGGGCTGCAGCAGGCAGCGGCGTGGTGGACAGCCAGAAGTCTAAGTCCTCGCCCTGAAACCACAGAAAGACAGGCCTTTGGCTTAAGTAGCAGGACAGGCTCCAGACGGGCACGGGCGGCCCCCACCCCCAACCAGACAGGCGGCTTCAGCCCTACAGGACCCAAGTGCGCAGGGAGCTGACCGCAACGTCAGGGCTGGGGCCCGGGGTGGCGCTTCTAGCTCTCTCACGGTCAGAACAAGCAGCCTCAGACGTCCCGTGAACAACCAGCCCGACCCACGGTCCACACTTCTTTAAAACCCCCAGCCCTTCCCCCAGTGTGACCAACGGGTGGACACAGAGGGCCGTGAAGTTCAGCGTGGGGGTGTCTGTGGGGCCCCCGTACCTCCTTCTCCTTCCCCTTCTCCTCTCGTTCCTTCTCTCTGTGCTTCTTCTCCTTCTTCTTGGGCTTCTTGATCTTCTTTTCGACGACGGGGACGTCCTCTTTGTCAGCAGACTTGGAGTTGTCCACGTTTCTGTGTTTCTGGACAGGCAGCTTCTCGCTGTCAGCCAGGGGCCTGGGGGCAGGCAGGCGGGTCACAGAGTGAGGGGACAGGGACACAGAGGACACAGAGAGCCGTGGGGCAGGCCCGGCCCCGCCCCCAGGCTTACTTGTCCAGGTCAATATCCAGGGCCCTGTAAGGGTCATTGGGATCCTTGTCGTCCTCATCGCTAGGAAGAGCATTCTGAGGAAGAGAGGAGCTCTGTGTCCAGTCCATCCAGCCCCATGCCCAACGAGTCTGCGGAGCCCCTCACCCCCTTCTCAGAAAAGGACAACCAGGCCCACACTCGAAAGGGGACCTCATCTGGGGCAGGAAGTGAGGTCGGGATGTGCCAGGGTCTCCCGCTCACAGCTCAAGACCCCTCTCCGGGGCCTGGGGCACAGTGTGTGCTGGCTCCAAGCCTCCCTGTGCCCCGGGCGTGAGAGCGGGGGCGCCCCAGGGGGCTGACCTCGGGCATCTCCTCGGTGACGATGTCCACCTGCTGCGCTGGGGTGATGTCCTCGTCACTCTCTGTGTGCAGCGAGCCGTGGTGCCGCGGCTTGCCCTTCTTCTCCTTGTCCTTCTTCTTCTTCTTCTTCCTGTCCTTCTCCAGCCTCTGCCGGTGTCTCCGCTCCTCCTCCAGCTTCACGTACTGGTCTGACATGGGCATCCCTGTGGGTGCGTGCATGACCCGGTGCTCAGCTGCTGCCCTGCCATCGCCCAGACCAGCCCCAGCCCTGAGAGCCATGTGTGGACAGGGGGGCCCCCCGGGGGCTCAGCACGGAGAGCCCACCGTGGTCACCGCCACCGAGGGAGGCGAGCAGAGGCTTTCTGAATGCCGACAGGCAGGCCCAGAGCAGCTGGGGTAGGTGGGGGGGCTAGGACTAGCGGAAGGGGAAGGAATGACGTGGCACGAGCATTAAGACACGTGGGCCCTTGGCCTGTGCCCCCCATTCACCCTCCAAGCTGGGACCCACCACAGCCAAGGAGGCCGCAGGGGTGCAGCAGAGAGCGCGCACGGCAGGCGGGAGGCTTTCAAGGCCAGGCCTGACCGCGTCTGGGAGCTAGGCCCGGCCCCCCCCACCTCGCTTACACTGCCCGTGCAAATACTTGCCTGGCACCTTCAGGGGCACCGAGAGGTCTATCTGCACCACGGGTATGTGCTCCACACCTGGCATGTCCTGGTACCGCTGGAGAAGCAAGGACCAAGACATTACTGGGCAGAGTGCACGACAGATGGGGATGCCGAGGAGGGGCCGCGTCCCAGCACGAAACATGCAGACGGCCTGGGGTGTGTGGGATCCCGCTGGGGGCGGGGGGCGTGGCTCCCTACAGACTGGGGGACTGGTCTGTCAGTGTACAAGCACAAGTCAGAAAGCGTCCGCCCACTGTTGCTGTCTCGATCGCCTACTTAGTTTAGAAGAGCAGTGCAGGCCGGAACCTAACGAGCACTTGGCGCCCACCAGGACGGCCGGAGTCAGAAAGCCAGACGTGACAGGAGCTGGTGAGGGTGCATGCGGCAGGCGGGGGCCGTCTGCGGGCCCTTAGAGGGCCGAGCAGAGTCACGAGGTGACCTGGCAATCCCAAGAGAAGCGAACCAAGAGAGCACCCATGTGCAGCTGTGTCCGCCTGGCGGAGCCTAGTGGGTGGGGGACACGGATGAGGGCAGCGGACACCACCTGGATCAAGAGCTGGAACGTGAGGCTGCCTGTACTCGGTGTTGTGGGCGGGACCCACCTGGCAGCTGGGCCACGTGGACCTACTGTGACAACGAAGTGCCGTCCTGCAGATGGGACCCCTAGGGGGTTGTGGGGGAGGAGAGCATCTGTGGAAGACGACCTGGAACCAGCCTTACCTTCTGGGGGGACGGCGAACTTTTGATGTAGAACGGGTTGTTGGCCTGTTCCTGCTTCCGCGCTTCTCGACGCTGCAGGAACAGGATTCAAGTCCATGAATGCACGTGGGTCACACACCCACCCTGCTAGGCCGCAGAACTTTACTGTCAGTCCTCAGCCAAGAGAAAGACCACAACAGGAGCAGGAATGGGGTCAGGAACGACCCAAAGAGGTGGGGATGACCATCTCTGTTTCAAGGATGGGAGCTCAGATAGGCTGGATGAGCTGTCTGAGGCCTTTCAGCTCCAAAGAAGAGCTGAGCTGGGAGTCAGCTCCCATTGCCTGAAGATTCAGCCTGCACAGGGGTGGGAGGAAGGGCTCCTGGGGGCACCTCTTATTTCAGAAAAGAAAGAGCCAGACACAGTGGGGTGGGGAGCTGGGGTAACACAGTATCTGTTCTTCTCCAGGCTTTCTGAATGTTGCACGTTGTAAATCCTGCACCCAGGAGGCAGGAGCAGAAGCCCCCAGAAACCAGGTCAGGCCCCCCTGGCTCTTCCTGAGGAGCTCTGGGCTCCAGAGAAGCCGCTTCTCGTTTCAACGAAACCCAACCCAGACCTCAAAAGGGCAGCTGAGTGCTCCCTGGAGGACCACAGGGCTGAGCCCAGACCTGCTAGGACCACGCACAGCACACGTGGGCTCAGGGTTCAGCGTGCTCGAGCAAGGCCATCTGCCCCGGAGGCCCCGGTGGGCAGGAACCCTGCCTCCGCACAGCCGGTGCTCACCCGGGCTAGCTCCTCCTCATCTGCCTCCGGCAGCTGCTGCTTGGCATGGCGCTGCTCCTCCTCATGGAAGATGCCCTTGGGCTTCTCATCCTCAGACTCGCTGTCTGAGGGCGGCTCATTGATCCAAGCATCCAGGTCCAGGCTATAAGACACAGTGAGGTCACAGGGCAGCTCCAGCATGAGTGCTCAGCCCTGGACGCTCACGGCAGTACACGAAGCAGGAACACCCCTGTCCTCTTGCAGACAAGACATGAAGGCTAAGCCGCCACTTGAGATCACAGCTACCCAGGACAGAGACATCAGTCAATGCCCTGCTGCACTTCTGCTCTCGCGGTCCCGCCTGCCATCCCGGCCCATGTTGTCTGACCCGCTGCGCAGCTCACCCTTCAGGAACCGGAACTTTCTTCTGTGCCTTGGGGGCCACCGGATTCAGCTCCCCAGCAAAGAGGGCACTCACTTCTTCTGCCACTGGCACGTCCTTGGCCTGAAGCTTCTGGATGTGCTTGACCAGCTGCAAGATGCAGGACGCCTGAGGGGACCATAGGGGAGTCACAGGAGATCACAGAGGACTAGCCCTGAAGGCCATTAGACAACGCGGCTCATTGTTCGGACCACGTGGATGCCCAGCCCAAGGAAGGCGAGCATGGAAGCCCCTTGCCTCAACCCTACTGAGAACATCCAAAAGCTCCCAAAAGCCATGGGCTCTGTGGAAGAAGCATCCAGCGAGGAAGAAACCAGCCCACAAATAAGACGTGGGGGTCACGAGCAGAGGGGGCACTGTTGTCCAAGAGAACCGCTTGGACAGGCCTGGGCGGCCCCAATGACCCGCAGCTCCTGCTTCCAGGAGACACATAGGCACCTCTGGATGCTGTCGTCTGTGAGCTCCGACTTAGGGCTCTGCACGAGCGTGGCTCCCAGAGTGACTCACGGCTAGGGGACAGCGGCCACCAGCTGCGCTAATGTCATGCAGATGCTCTCAACCGTGGAGGATCGGGCCCAGCGAGTGACATTCAATGCTCGTGTGCAGTTTGGAAACCTGAGGGCCCTGTTGTCACCCACGGGGCACCAGAAGCGGCCTGGCCTCTGATGCCCACAAACTCCCACCCAGCTGCTGTCACACAGGACGTGCCAAACCAGCTCTCACCGCGGCGGGAACCCCGGTCCTCATCCACCGAGAAACCCGCTGCCAACAGGATGCTTCCCTCAAAGGCCAACGACACACCCTTACAGCGGCTCCCACTTGTTTGTTGTCTTGTGTCCCCTCTCCCTCCCCAGGCCCCACCTGTGGGCCAGCACCCCCGGCCTCCCCCACCACGGGTGGCCCAGATCTGCCCACATCCCCGGCTGGGGCAGAGCCCTGGAGAACAGATTTCTCCAAGTTGCCCTTGGGGAAAGGCAAAGCTGGCTGCTATTGGGAAGACACAAGCACGAGATACGGGCTCTTCCAGAGGTGGGAGCCCCCGGAGAAACACTGACCCGCTCCTGGACCTCCAGGTCCGCGCTCTGCACGAACTGCGGCAGCCGGTCCACCATGAGCTGGGTAACGTCCTGGGCCGCCTCTGGCTCCGCAGCCTGCTCCTTCTGCTGCAGGATGGATGCGTACAGCTTGACCACGTTCTGCACGTACACGGCCTGGATGTGGCCGGGCAGGGTAGTGACCTTGGGCCGCAGCATGGCCTCGAGGGTCTGGTGGGGCTCCTGCAGGTGCCTGCGGACAGGGAGGGCCTGATGAGCACGCCGCCCCTGTGGCTCCCAGCCCCAGGACTGCTCTGCTACAGGGGTCACGTGGGCACACTCCCCTATCCGGGGTAGGAGGGAGAGGACTCTAAGGAAGAAAGCAGTGACCGAGGGACAATCACACAGTAGCCGCAGGCAAAAGCATCGAGAAGAGCCAACAAAAGCAAAGCGACAGCACCATTTGGGTGACGGAGCGTCCGCAGCTGCAACGGGCAAGGAAAAGAGAAGAGTTGGGGGCAGATGCAGCTGTCCTGGGCCGCGCTGGGACCAGCTTCTCGCTTGTTCTCGGGGCGGGAAACACGTGTGCTTAAAGGAGCTCTTTCGGCAGAGAGAAGCCCCAAGGAGGAGACACCAGGGCGGCCAGCAGGGGCCCGGGGACACGGGTCTGCCGGCACCCCTCTCCCCCGGGGAGCCACTCACTCGGAGAACTCCCCGCAGATCCAGGCGGCTGCGTAGAGCACCTCGCAGATGCCGCTGCGCTGGGTGCTGCTGGCCACCAGGTGCGTGCTGTCGAGCAGCGCAGACATCTGCGACACGGCGAACTTGCGGATGGCCCTCACGCGGATGGCCACGTCCAGCATCTGCGCAGCGATGAGGTGGCCGTGGCGGGTGCCCTCCAGCCGGGTCAGCTCCACCAGGACGCTGATGTACCTGCAGGAGGGAGCCCTTGAGGCGTGCCCCTGGCACCAGCACCCGCCCCCCGGGCTTTCGGGGCACGGACCACTGGAAGTTCGTGACGTGCTGGTAGTTGCATTGGCTGCAGATGTCGATGATCTTCGTCAGCAGCTCGTCGCGGTAGGTTGTGCCCTCGGCCTTGTCCACGTGGCTCATGAGCTTCTTGACAATCTCCACCAGGTTCTTCTTGGACACCTGGGGGCGGGAGGAGCTGGTGAGGGCAGGGCAGGGCCGGCGTGGGGCGGGGCGAGCAGGCCTGGGGCGGGGCACACACCATTCCGTACAGGAGGTCGAGGGCCCGCAGGCGGATGGACTCGTCCTTGTCGTCCAGACACTGCAGGACCAGGTCCTTGTGAGCCTGCACGGACTTGGGGTGTGTTCTCAGGATCTTGGACATGGCCAGCAGGCCCAGGTACTTCACTGCGGAGAGGGCGAGATGCCGTTAACCTGGGCACGCCCTCACAGGCTTCGGGGCCTGCACAGAAAGAGCGAGGCCGGGTCTGCAGCCCGAGCCCGACCACCTAGACGCGGGCAGAATCGGCTGCACGCAGGCCCCCGGGGTCCTAGGCGGCACGCCGGGTGCTGGGTGCCCCAGTCTGCCCCCGACCGACCAGACACACAAGCCTTAAAGCCCGGGTGGTGAACCGCAGGCCACGGGCCACGTCCGACACGAAGCCCCGTTCTGTGAACGCCCCCGGCACAGTGGCAGACGCTGGGGGGCCCGCAGAGCTGAGCAAAGTCACTGTCCGGCCCCGCACAGGCCAGGCCCGGGAGCGCTTCCCTGCCCCAGACGGACCTGGCGTCAGGTGCGCGCGGGCCGTACAGCAGAGGAGCGCGAGCGCCTGGTTGCCTACGAGGCCGACAGCCCCGGCGCCGCAAAGGCTTCGGGCGCAGGACCTACGGGGTGTGCAGGGCGAGGAGAGACTCACAGTTCTGATCGGAGTCCTCTATCAATATCCTCAATTTCTGAACGCAAAGCTGCAAAGGGGAAGGTGACGGTAGTCACGCCTCCTGAGCAAGAGTGCAGGCCCAGCCTCAGCCCCTGATCCAGCCCGGAGGCCCAGCGACCTGGGAGGGTGGAGGACGCCGGGCCCCACTCGGCACAGCACCCATCGCACAAGAGGACAGCTGCCTGCGAGCACCCACAGGGACACACGTTTGGGGAACGCCCGCCGACGCACACACTGACACCCCGGTGGCTTCCAGGGGCGCCAACGTTTGTGTCCACCCCCCCAACTGTCAACTGCACAGACACAGGCTGCCCAGGGCCCAGTGCCGGGCGCCATGCGTGAGTGACAGCTGCAGATGTGGGGTGGGCGGCATATCCCCCGCCCCCCGCCCCTCCCCAGGCTGCTCCCAACTGCAGCGCATGGCAGTCTGCACCCAGGGACGTACCTGGATGCTAGCGCTGTGGTTAGGCATGCCAGAGGACAGGGAGATGAGAACTGAAACAGAAAACCTCGCCTCAGGAACTCGCCAAGCCTCACCCATGTGCAGAGGCCCACCCACCCGCGTCCACCCTGGGCACTGGGACGCCACACCAGGCACTGCTGGCCCAACTGCTCTCCCGGGGAGGCTGGCTCGCGAGATGGCATCTGGCTGCTGGGGCTCTATGGCCGGAAGCACAGACCACAACCCCACGGGAGGCACCTCCATCCAGGGCAGGTCCGCAGAGCCTGAGCCAACCCCACCTGCTGGCTCTTAGAACCTCCTGAGACCCACCAGCCCTGCCGTGTGCCAGGCCTGCTGCCTCGCCCTATGCCCCCAAGCCCCCTGCCCATCAGCGCGGGCAGCTGTGACCCTACTATATCCTGGGTCCCCCACCGACCACTCCAGACACAGAGACTTGCTCTCCAGGTCCTGCATGTGCTGCCTCTAGGCATTAGCCGGCCCCAAAGGCCCACCCTTCCTCTACCCCAGTGTCACTAAGCCTCAGGGACCACATGGCTCTAATCATGGAGTGTGGACCCTGGGCCAGCTTCCTGCGAACTGCTCAATTTCAGGCTGCCCACAGGGCCTTGAGGAGGGACCATACAGCTGGCTTCCCAACAGCTTCAGGGAGACAGACAAGCAATGAGGAGGTGAACCCCGTGGGTCACGACTCTGGCTCCAACAAATAATGTGGGTAGAAGGGCTCAACTTGTCAAGCGTGCAGAAACACATCAGCCAGCGCTGTGTGGTCCTTGGCTGGAGACTGACTGAAACAGGCGGGACTCCAAGCAGACTCTGAGGAGTGCCTTCTGGTCCCATCTGACAAAACCTTTTTGTAGTAGGTTCCTATGCTTAGAACCCACAGGGGATGGCATGGTGCCTGAGACCTGCTCTAAAACTCTCAGGGGAAGAAGGTCTTGCTGACAGGTGTGCCATGAGCCGTCCCCGCCTCCCAAAGGGATCCAGAGGGGGGTGGCAGGGACACGGGGCGAAGGATCTTGGGATCTTCCCTGCACTGTGGGGCCCCACCTCGGTGTCCAGGGTGGCAGCAGGGAGAGCTTTCCACGTGCCACAGCCGCCTGCCCTAGACCCGGTGGCTGGCCCCTCACCTGCGATGACTGTGTTCACACACTCGTAGAGAAGGGACATGGCAGACGTGCTGGAGGGAGAAGAGCAGAGGCATGAGGACCAGGACGCCTGAGAAATGCAGGGAAAGCGCACGTCTGCCGGCCCCCCGTGCACACAGCTGTCACCCGGGTCGGTGGCATTCCCCAAGGGACACGAGCCTCCCTTTCTAACTGCCAATGGGGGCCTCTGACACTCGCACACACTGAACCCATTCCTGGAACTTTTCTGCTTCTCCACCACAAGACTCTCCCCAGGGTCCCCGTGCCCAGAGGGAGTGCAGGCCTGCAAGTGCCAGACGGCAGGGGTCATGCAAGGGCCAAGGGCTCCAGGGCTCACCTGTGGATCAGGTTGGTGAGAGGCTCAATCAGCTTCTTGCCCAACCTTGGCTCCAAGGGGGTCAGAGCACCAAACTAGGGATGACAGAGGCCGGTGGGTCACTCGGGGCGGGAATAGACTGCACCGACTCCAACCCCCACCCACACGCCCAGGGCACTCCCAGGACACGCCGGGGCCTTTTCACTCGGTAAGAAAAGGGAAGTTCGGGAGGGATACTTGCCAGTTTGATAATTTTAATGAGGACCCAATTGTTGGTTGAGGAGGTCATCAGCTTGAAGAACAGTGGGGCGAGGGAAAGGTAGTTTTTGGGGTTGCGCCTGGCCAGCTCACAGATGACGTTGACCGCTGCTGACTGCACCCCTTTGAAGTAAAGGGGGGGACCTCCTCATCAGTAAGAGTATCATCAAAATGGAGGTTGCACCCTTATCCAGGAGGACTGTCCTCCTCAGTAGCCTGGTCACCCCTGCTTTGTGCCTGGCACTGTGCTCATCACCTGGAGACATGGTTCAAACTTCTTAAGAGCCAGGCATCGCCTGAGTTTGTGGGGCTGGTCCCCTGAAGGATCAAAGTAACCCCGGTGCAGGACATCCACCACACCTGCCACCCTGGCTCCTACTTCCCCTACCAGAACTTTCCACACCCTCCCATTCTCCCCGATATAAGGAAGGTTCCCCCGAGACAAGCTGAACTTGCCTCACGCTCAGCCCAGAGAGTCCTCGATGAGGGAAGGACTGACCGAGAACAGGAGGAAGGTTGGCATGAGCCCTGCGGTGTGGGACCACAGTCAAGGCATCCGAATACTCGTGAATGCCACAGGCAGACAGACGGCCACAGCCAGGCACTCCCCCGTGCGTGGATGGCGGGTGTCTACTGAGTGAGCGCCTGGAAGAGGGGACGCCCAGCGCCCGGAGCTTGGGGTCTACATCCCACACCAACAAATGGGACCAGCTCCCTGGAGACGTGGCGGATTCCGGGGCCGGAGCGGGGAAAGCAGAAGGTAAACCTGGTATGTCATGGTGCCAAGAAGTAAGGAGATGCCGTCTGTGCTGGGACACCAGGACGGAAATCCCAGGACCTAGCAGCCCTACTGCTCCCTTGTGACACCCTCTACCAGGTCCTCACAGATGCTGGCGGAGCCCTGAGCCCCCCACACCGTCCCACCGTGAATCAACAAACCGGGGTCAGGGTCCTCCAGTTTCTCTTTCAGGCGGGGGAAGGCGGGGCGCAGCGACTCGGGGTATTTCAGAAACACCTTGTACATGATCAGCACAGCCTTCTTCCGGATATATGGCTTGGTGTGCGACATCTGCAGGAGCAGAGGGCCGGTCAGCCTCCCTTCCACGCTGCTACTGTTCCCCGCACTTGCCCTGCTCCCCTCCCCCCCCACCAGGTCTCCCCATCTCCACTGGCCACACCTCACCTCCCCGCACCCGCCCTGCTCACCTTCCTACAGCCACCCGTCTCCCCTCCGTCACCAGGAGGGACACCCTCTCTCCAGCCCATCTGGTTTCTGGCCTTCGAGCCGGGCCTGCGCCACTGCCCCGAGTGCAGGACCCACACAACAGGGTCTTGCGTGGAACTGAAACCAGCTTCCCCATGTCCATGACCCTAGACCTGCCCTCCCGAAGCCGAGACCCTTCTCAGACTCACTGGAACCCAATGAAGGACAAAGAGAGGGAGGGGACTTGAACTGGAAGAAGAGCCTTCGCCAGTCAACGCTGGTCTCCGACTCCTCTGGCGTCCAAGGCCTGTCCCCAGAGCAGGGTGCCAAGGGATGTCCAGGGCTCCCCTCCACACTGGACCATCCCGGAGCTCTTGTCCTTCTGGAACTCTACTCTGGCCAGGAAGGCCGCTGGCCCTTAGGTGGGCACACTTACCACCTGTCCGGGCCCCGGGGAGCCACACCCCGAGAAAGCTCCCAGCCCCCACGACTCACTAGCGTCCTCCCACACTCGCAGCTGCCTTCACCACATCAGCAGCTTTCTGGGCCAGAAGGGCAGTATCTGGGGTCCTGTGGTGGCGGCTCGGAAGCCACCAGGGAGACCACGTGAGCGAAAGAGCGGGGCCACGTGGGGGCAAAGTGACTTACAGTGGGGGGCAGCTGCAGGAGGCAGGGCTGTGGTGTATGGACCCCCCATCTAGAAGCTGCTAGCACACACGGTCTGAAACCACAAGCCCGGACCTATGCGTCCACACAACAAACAGGCTGACCTATATGGAAAGAACTCTCCAGAGAGGAAAGCAGCCACCCTTCTGCTCTGCCCAGATAAAACCGATGGGAAACGGCCTCCCAATCAGTTGGAGATTGGGGTGAACGACTGATGCCTCTGAGAACCAGGACTTGTAAGAGGACATCCGCATTTTAGAAAAATGCTCTGGACACCCTGGAGGTGAGCAGCAGCTGGGGTTTTTGCCCTTCAAACGGACTGAAGCACAGGAAGTCACTCCATGGCCGGAGAAAGACACATGGCGTCAGGGATGGGGCAGGAAGGAGCAGGCTCACCGAGCGCACTGCCTGCTGGGAACCAGTGAGGTGGGAGCTGGTGGGGCACACGCTGGATGGCATGGGCGCTCACCCAGGCGCCACCCACCTCTGGCCCCAAGCAGGGCTATTGGAAAGGAGGTGAAGAAAGAACGTGAGGGTGACAATGGCCCGAGGCTGGGTCCCATGGCGGGGGGGGGGGGGGGGGGGGGGGGGGGGGGCACAGCAACTCAGTCTCCTGTCTCATCCGGGGGAACCCGGCCCGTTTCTGCACACCCGAGGGTTTTTGGTGTGACGTTTAACCTCGGTTTTCCAGGCCCCTTGGCAGACCAAGTCACGTCACAGAGCGAAGGCCAAGAGGCTTGGGCACACTCACAAACTCACCAGGGTCATGATGTCGTTGGCCAAGTCTCTGGCAAGATCTGGGGTAACAAAACAGGACAGGCCAGTCAGCGCAACGCCAGTGTCATACTGGCTGGGGCTGCTCAGGTCCTGCAAAGGAGGGCGAAGAGTGAGCAGGCAGGTGCCAACGGGCAGCACCGGCTCCTGGCTGGAGGGTCTGGGCCTGGGCCTGCATGAGGGGCGCCAAGCAGCCGCCAGTTCCAGGGAGCATGGCCCGCAGTCCAGGCCCAGCCCAGTGTCCCAGCACTCGGGGGGCCGCGTGCGTGAGAGCCCCGGGGCTGAGGGGCCAGCGCGGAAGCCAGGAACCTCCGCCGCTCCTGGGGTTTCTCCTCCACGACAGCCAGGATGGCTCCTCTGGGCCCCTCCCGGAGGCAGGCCAGCCCTGGCCCAACTTTCCTCTCTCAGGTGAGCAGGAAAACCGGCCATGAGAGTGGCACACGCCCGGCCCAGACCCCCGGTCACTCAGTGCGGCTCCCACTGAGACAGCCTCACCTCGACACCAGAAAAACGTGCGGATCACACGCTTGCTCTGCAGAGACTGCCCTCTTTTTTTTTTTAAGATTTTATTTATTTATTTGACAGAGAGAGACACAGCGAGAGAGGGAACACAAGCAGGGGGAGTGGGAGAGGGAGAAGCAGGCTTCCCGTGGAGCAGGGAGCCCGATATGGGGCTCGATCCCAGGACCCTGGGACCATGACCTGAGCTGAAGGCAGACACTTAACGACTGAGCCACCCAGGCGCCCTGGGGAGACTTTCCTAAGGAACTCCCCAAACTTCATACAGCGTGGTAAAAACATACCAAGGCGCGTTTTAAGAGGTCACCTTCTGGACTGCAATAATAACCCAAAAACACCGACTCCTAAGACCCATTCCGGCCTGAGCTGACACAGTAAAACTGCATCGGACCCACGGTACAGAACCCGGGCCCTAGATGGCCACTCCTAATTCAGCATGATTTACAAAGGGCCAGTGAAGGGCCACCACAGGGCTTTTCAGAAATGGAGGTCTGTGGAGAGGACAAGGGTCACCATTAAACAGGGAGAGCCCCACTCGAGGGGCTCCATGGGGAGTGGGGGACAGGGACGGTGTGCAGTTGTTCCAGAAGTCGTGGGTTTATTTAAAATGACACACACGCAGACTACAGACATTGGGGACGAGAATGGAGGAGAATGTTTTACGACAGAGCAGGCATATCCTCTGCTCCATTACGGGGACAGCTCACGCTCAGGCGGTCTCCCCAGCAGAGCAGATCTAGGGGACCTGCCTCTGGCACGTCTCTGTGCAAAGCGGTGACCATCTAGGCCTAAACAGAGGTTGCTACAGAAGGATGGGTAGGGAGTGTCCTGTGCCCAGCCGGCCGGCAGGAAAACCCAAGCTGGGCCAGAGCCCCTCCACCCTCCTCCTTCGGCTGCCCCCCGTGACACACCCCCACGAGCTGCTCCCAGCTGAGCTTGCCCCTCACAGCCACGGGGCACCCAAGACGCCCAGTGCTGCCGCACAGCCTGGCCCGTGGCTGGGTGCCTCAGAACCACAGGCTCCGTGCTCAGCCCAGCAGCCCGTCCTGTGCCAACGTGTACCCTGGCCAGTGCTATGCTGGAGTGCTGCAGGGTCTGCCCAGGAGCCCAGCCCAGGTTCCCAGGCCCCCCCTGCGGGGGCAAGCACACCTCATGGGGTCTGGCCTGTACATCCAACCGTCGCCGAGCCTCTCATTCTCCCTGACACCCCCTCTTACTACTCCACAAAAGATGCTCAAAGCTCTAGGACCAAGGAAGAAATTTATTACTCAGGGATCTTCAAGACCATCTCCAAACACACATTAGACATGACTAAGACATGCACGCAATGTGACTCAGAAGACCTGGTGGGCAGGGGTGCCTGGGGGGCGCAGTCGGTTAAGCATCCAACTCTTGGTCTTGGCTCAGGTCATGATCTCAGGGTCATGAGATCGAGCCCCTAGTTGGGCTCTGCGCTCAGCACAGAGTCTGCTTGTCCCTCTCCCTCTGACCCAGTGGGCAGAAGGGCCCCCATGCGGAAGGTTGTGCACCTCAGCGAGCACTCCCACCCGAGGGAGAAGG
This sequence comes from Neomonachus schauinslandi, assembly GCF_002201575.2. NCBI lineage: Eukaryota > Metazoa > Chordata > Mammalia > Carnivora > Phocidae > Neomonachus > Neomonachus schauinslandi. Next base: position 213,243,826 of record NC_058403.1, on the reverse strand, counting down.
GCATGAGAGGAGGACAGCGGCCGGGAGCCAACCTTCCAACACGCAGAGGCACCAGTGAGGGAAGATTTAAGTCTGGCAACACTCTGGCCTCACCCACCGCCCGAGAGCAGATAGACCCGCTACGCCACCTCTGGGCGTCTTCGGACAATAGCGCGGCCGTGTTTGGAAGCCACGGGCTTATGACGGGGTCCCAACAGCGAGAGCTTGCTGACCTCAGCGCTTTCTAGTCACCGCTCGCTCGGAGCACCAGAGAGGCTGGCATGGAGAACATGGTGGGGACGGGGGATAGGAGGGCACCCGGTGAGGGCCCATGACAGCCACAGGTGCAGGAGGGCCGCCTACCTTGCGGATCTGGTTCGTTGTCAGCATGATGACGTCGGTCCCCTCGTGAAAGCACTGGGAAGCAGCAAGGTAGCCGATCCGCTGTGAGTCAGACATGAGGGCATCAGACACGAGACAAGGGAGCCCCCAGGCCAGGGAGCGACAGTCTGCGGCCAGCCTCGGGGCCTCCAGAAGTCATTCGAGGAGGAGGAGGAGGAGGAGGAGGAGGAGGAGGAGGAACCGGCCGCAGAGCTCCGAGGGTGCAGGCTTTGAAACATAAAGTTCTCGTGAGGTCGGCCACACCATCCGGTCCTCTGCAAGCACGTGTCCTGACCACCTCCTTGGCAGCCCAGAACTGCCTTTGTGACAGGGTATGGAGGCCAGCCCACGCACTAGCTCTCCTTAGCTCTCAGATCTCCCTGCCAGGCTGACGCAGACGCCTCCATCACTCTTGCACGTGATGCTTTCGTGCCCAGACCTAGCACCTCCTGGGTGCTGCTTCAGTGAGAGGGGCCCGCGGGCAGGACGACCGTGTCCATCAGAGGGGAGCCCAAGACTGACCCAGCCAGTGACCCACAGGCGGGTGCTGGGGCCCAGGGACCGGGAGATGGTCTCGCCGCCCTGCTGGCGCGCGTTCCCGTCGGAACCTACCCCAGCCCCGGAGAACTACGCAAGGCCCTCCGGCGGGTCATGGGTGTTGACAATCGCTCTGCAGAGTATTTACTAAAGTGGGAGCCATGCTCACGTTACCATACCAAGTAAGGAGGTAGGCCCCAGACCACTCTCAGGCAGGGCCTCCGTGAGGTGCAGGAAAACGCTCAGAAACACTACGAGGCCCTGGGGCTGGGGGCACATGGGGACCTCCGAGGAAGACGGTTAGTGCTTGCTTGTTTTGGGGGAAAGAATTACAAGTTTGTTTTAACTAGTATTACAAAATGTACAACCAACCCTACGAACCCATTTCACAGACATCCCTTAAAGTTGAAAGACAAACACCATGCAGGTTACAGTTAATAAAGAAGATGACGAACGCCAAGGTGGCATCTAAGGGGCCAAGGCTCACGTCCCACACTCTGTTTTTGCAGAGCGCGGCCTCCCGCCAGGGCATGCCCTCCGCCCGTGAGCAGGAGGTTCGGGTCAAACGGCAAGCTCATCCACCTCACCTTGAACGTGAACTTGGAGGCGCTCATCACTTCTATGATGTTGAAGGCAGCCCAGCTGATGTCATAGCCCAACATCTGTAACTGTTGGAAAGACAGGCCAGTGATTTCCACTCACACGCCAAGGCTTGAACCCCAACATTCAGCACTGTCTGAGCTGGTGGAGGAGCAAACACAGTGCACATGCCCAGTGGGGGGGCCTCGCCGAACACACACCCTGGAGGATTTTGTTTCTTCTGGCGCTAGTCCTTGCATTTAGAACCCCAGGGACGGGCTCATCACAAAGGCGGAGGGTAAGCGCCTGCAGCTGAAATGCCAGTGTCCACGAGCGCTGGTGCAGACTCCCCGCCAGTGAGAGTGAACCGGCTCCCCCTAAAAGCTCCAAGGTGACGGGATGCCCCCCGCAAGCTTTCCCCCTCCCTTCTGACCAGAGATGAGGCCAGACGAGGGGAGTCTGCCCCAGGCCAGGTGGGGTCCACCGTGCCCTGGGCCACAGGATCATCACGACATGCCCCCCCCCCCAACTCTGAGAAATTAGTCCTGCGTTCCAAGGCTAGCACCTGGAGCTAATGTTGTTGATCCCTGTTTGGCAGGTGGGTAGAAATGGGCAGTGAGTGGACAGAGGAGGGATGGAGGGATGGCTAAGCAGCCTGACCGCAGCAGGGGTGTGGGAGGGGGCGGCCCTGTGAAGGGCTGTTGCCTGAGCAAACAGTCCTTGGTACTTACGTAGGTCAGCTTGCAGACTGCATTTGCTTTTACTGCAATGTTGTCCTGCTTCAGCTCTTGTTTGATTTCATCAATGCACTGAGAGATATATTTTGCCTGAAAGGAAAAAAAATGAAAAATTATAAGTGCCTGACTAAAACAGTTAAGAATAATTACTGCAGAAAGAAGCCAAACACCAAAGGCCACACAGTGTGATTCTGTTTACGTGAAACATCCAGAGCAGGCCCATCCACAGACACAGGAGGTGGGTTTGTGGGTGTCAGGGACTGGGGCTTCTTCCTGGGGTGACAGAATGTTCTAAAACGGACCATGGTGCCGGCTGCACGACTCTGTGAATGCACGACTAACTAAAAACCACCAAACGGTACTCTTTAAATAGGTGAGTTGTACGGTACGTGAACATCTAATAAAGCTGTTATTTAAAAAGGCGATTTCAGGGGTGCCTGGGTCGCTATCAGTCGGGTGATAGTCTGATTCTTGATTGCGGCTCAGGTCATGAGATCGAGCCCCATGCTGGGCTCTGCGCTCAGCAGGGAGTCTGCTTGAGATTCTCGATTCTCCCTCTCCCCCACCAACCCCCCCCCACCAGCTTGCACATATGCTCTCCCTCACACTTTTTCTCTAAAATAAATAAGTCTTTATAAAAAAGCCATTTCAGTGTGGTAAGATGCCCAGGATTCCCTCACAGTTCTCCTGGAGAAGAAAGGAGGGTGAGAGGAGCAGGTGCCTCAACATCTATTTATTCGATTTTCCCAACTTGTGTGCATAGCTCATGTTTCTTTCTTTCTTTTTAAAGATTCTATTTTTAAGCAATCTCTACACCCAACATGACCGAAATCAGGGTCCCCAAGATCAAGAGTTGCATGCTCCTCTCAGCCAGCCAGGTACCCCTAGCTCATGTTTTCTACATGGAAAAGTTCTAAAAGTTAAAAGAATTTCAACACAAAAAGTTAAGACATGGAAATCTTCCTGATTCTCTAGTGTAGCCTTTTAACAATTTGCTCCTGAGACTTGCACAAAGCTGGGAAGCAACCCCCAGGTCCTACCACCTGGTGTCCCTGCCCACCGTCCACCTCACGGGCCCCTCTGAGGATGACGCCCAGCTAGGTGCTCAACACCGAGCCCTCCCCATCCCCAGCCGCTCCTGGAAGCCGGTCTGGGTGTCTCTGTGGCTCCCGTGGGCTTCTCTCAAGGAGCAGTGTGTCAGGGCTCATGCACACTGCAGAAAGGGGTCCCAACCCCACCACATGCATACAGACCACCTGGTGTTTATCTAGTTGCTGGAGGACGGACATCTGCATCTTTCCCACTTCTCCACCCTTGTGAGTTGAGCTGCAGTGTTTGTGGGAACATATGTGTTAGGATTCCCTTGGGTTTCCTCTCGAATTCAGCATGTCTACCACTCAGACAGGTTTGACCTGAAGCAGTTCTGACACATGAGGACCAGAGCCACTGATGTGCCTTCTGGGAGCAGCGAGGCACAAGGCTCCCATCACCCCTGCCCCGGAGACACACAGCCCCAAAGAGAACCCATGAGGTGAGTGGCCACTGCAGGGCTCACAATGAGTTTGTCCAGCCAATGCCCCAGCCCCACACATGCCCAGCACTTCACAAAGCACAAGAAGCCTCCTGTCTGTCATCTGACCAATACCAACAACCGCTAGAACATCCCCAGCCGTCCACCAGGTGGCAAGATTTGATGGTTGGCCCCTGCGGCGCCATCCCAGGAGTGACCGCTTCCCAAGAGACCCGGATGGCAGGCACAGACGGCAGACTCCTGCCCTGAGTGCCCTGTACCCTGACCTCACACGCTCCGGTCACATCCCTCCAGACCACAGCCCGTTCTGGCCTGAAACGCAGGCTCACGGGGAAAGGAGCTACTCAGGCCATCTCTCCGCCACAGATGTTTTATGAATATTTGATGATTCGGAGCCATGGAAGAAGCGTCACTATAGCTTTCCAACAGGCTTCGAATTACTGAATCCTGCTCGGGGAGCTGCAGTCCCGCCTGGCGCACAGACGGCCCCTCCCGCGTCCCTGATCACGACTGTGAACAACAAAAGGGAGAGAACAAAAAGATGGTCACAGGCGTTGGAGAAACCGGCCCTCACACACAGAGGACGGGGCTGGGAGATGGCGCAGCGCCGTGGGAGACAGCCCGGCAGCTCCTGAAAGGGCAAACACAGAGTCCCGCTCCTGGGTGTACACCCACGAACACCAAAAACAGGGATTCAAACAAAACTACCCCCTGAACGTACAGAGTAGCATGGCTTGTGACAGCCCCAGAGAAGAAACTCAAATGTTCTGCTGCTGCTGGATCAATACAATGCGGTCTACCTGCACACAACCCTCTTCCAGACAGTCTAGGGGCCTCCCCACCCAGCTTTCAGGAGCAGCACACACAGTCCATGGCTGCTGGTGTCCAAGGGGCTCCCATCAGACCAAGCCTCCCACAAAGACAGTTTGAAAACGGTGGGAGGCACTAGAGAACAAACACAAAGGCACTGGGCCTCACGCTGATCCTGGCTTTTATCTCCAGCACCGGGTCGCTGCGGCCTTCAAGAACCAGAAAGCAGAGACTAGGGTTGACACAGCGGCTGCCAAGCGAGGAAGGAAATCCCAGACAGAGGGGGGTGGGGGATGCCCACACTCCGCACACAAACCCAGCCCAAAGCCCGGCTGACCCGGAGCCAGGAATGCATGATGCACGGTTCACTCCACACAGCCGGATAAAGCTAGAAGTGAGCACATTTCACCTGCCTCCTGCCCACGACAAGGGAGGCAGAGCTGGAGTTCCAGCCCAGACAAGCTAACTGCCCCCAAACAATACTTCTCACAGAACAGAACAGAACCTAGGGCCTCTACAACAGACCAGTCACAACATTCAGGATATGATCCGAAGTTCTTCAAAATAAGAAACAGGAAAACACTACCTAGACTCAAGAAAAAAAGACAATCATGGTGTGCTGGCCCTGAGCTAGCCCCAATGATGGAATTAACACCCAAAGATTTCAACTTCACAACTATAACCATGATCTCACGGACCAGAAAAAAAAAAATGCCCATAAAGAATAAAAAGAGGGGAAATCTCAGCAGAGAAAGTCAAGTGATATAAAACAAGCAAATGGAAAGTCTAGAATTGAAAAACAATTTCTGAAATAAAAGAGTCACTGAATGGGCTGAAGAGCAAACTGGAGATGAGAGAGAAAGTCAGCAAATTTGAAGATGGAACAATAGAAACCAGCCAGTCAGAAGGACAGAAAAGTTTGAGAAAAGATGAGCTGAGCCTCAGGGTCTGTGGAACACCATCACAAGGTGTAACATATGTGTAACTGGTGTCCCAGAAAGGTAAGGGTGGGACAGAGAATATATTTGAAAAACAAATGGCTACAGCATCCCCAAATTTGGTGAAAGACATAAATTTACAGGTTCAAGAAGCTCAGCACCCAGGAACAGAAAACGAAAAGAAAACCACACCCAGACAAATCAAAGTCAAACTGCCAAAAATGGAAAATTAAGAGAAAATCTTTTTTTTTTTTTTAAGTTAATTTATTTACATAATCTCTACCCCAGTGCGGGGCTCGAACTCATGGCCCCGAGAGCAAGAGTCACATGCTCTTCCGAGGGAGCCAGCCAGGTGCCCTGGGAGAAAATCCTGAAAGCAGCCAGAGGAAAAGGACGTGCTACATACAGGGGAGAAAGGATCCACGCTGTCGTCAGAAACCATGGAGGCCACGTGATGGTGGGGAAACTGCTGACCTGAGTTCTCTACCAAAGACAACATCCCCCGGGGAATAAAGGTGGACACACAGAGCCCGGTGACATCCATCCCTGCATCTCAGAGCACTCACTGGGGAGGACAGATGAGCCTACAGAAGCGGGGCTGACTTTCAGGAAGGTCCTGCCCTGAACATTAGTTTTTAGGTGGAAAAGAGGCGCACGGCTCGTGGCTCCTTGCAGACAGGAAAAGGGGACTCATAAGGACAGAGAAGAATCTGTCTCCTGCTCACTCAGGAGGACTTAAATATTACCTTACGCAGAGTCATGGGAAGGTAAAGGAAGGAAAGTGCAACACAGACATGACATTCATCTCTCATCCACATACAACACTGCTAACAAAAAAGCAGAGTACCTATTCTCCTTTTACAACAAGAAAACAAAATTGGACAGGGCATGCAGACATGATCTAGATCCAGAAAATTAAAATAAAAACGTAAATTAGAAAGATTTTAAAGTCTAAGGTATAAGTGACTACATAGCATTGAGATTTATTTATTTTTTAAATTTTACTTATTTATTTGACAGAGAGAGACACAGCGAGAGAGAGAACACAAGCAGGGGGAGTGGGAGAGGGAGAAGCAGGCTTCCCGCTGAGCCAGGAGCCCGACACGGGGCTCGATCCCAGGACCCTGGGATCATGACCCGAGCCGAAGGCAGACGCTCAACGACTGAGCCACCCAGGCATCCCGCACTGACATTTATTTATTTATTTGTTTTAAATAGACTCCGTGCCCAGCGTGGAGCCCAATGTGGGGCTTGAACCCACAAGTCCCTGATGAGATCAAGACCTGGGCAGAGATCAAGAAGTGGATGTTTAACAGACTGAGCCACCCAGGAACCCTGACACGAAGAGAAGGGAAGGGAAGGGAAAAGAAAAGGTGGGGGTGGGGGGGACACGCCTGGGTAGCTCAGTCAGTTGGGCATCTGCCTTCGGCTCAGGTCATAATCCCAGGGTCCTGGGTTGGAGCCCCATAGTGGGCTCCTTACTCAGCAGGGAGCCTGCTTTTTCCTTTGCCCCCCACCCCGTGTTCTTTCTTGCTCTCTGATAAATAAAATCTTAAAAAAAGAAAGAAAGCAAAGAAAGTGAGAGGTACAAGCATGACTCAATTTCTCAAATACCTCAGCCTGTTCTGTGCAAATTCACACTTCAGCACAGAGCAAACCAAGGAATGGAATGCATGCCCTTTCCACATCATCTTCTTTATTAGAGAATTTAACTTAAAACAAAGGACACAAAGTTCCCTTACACAGGAACTCCTCAGGTCTAATACGAAATAACCATTTCGACCCTGGCCACTTTGCAGAGTTTTCTGAAGCACTTTATTTAAATCTAACAATCAAAAGTCAAACAAAAACCCACAACAGATTCCTAGGCCCTCCCTGGACTAGTGGTGTCAGGATCTCCAGGGTGAGGCCCAGAGTGGGTTTCGCAAAGCCCCGCAGTTGGTTCTGAGGAGCGCAGCTCCATCCAAGGCTGGACCCTGGACTTGTTTTAAGAGCAATTTTAGGTTCAGAGCAAAACGGAGTGGAAGGTGGCGTTCCCCCAGACCCCCTCTCTCTGTAAGTGCACAGCCTCCCCCATGATCAGCATCCCCGCCAGAGCCCGATGTTTGTGACAGCTGACGGACCAACACTGGGACATTATGAATGACAGGCCGCAGGTGACACCAGGGCTCACTGTCGGTGCCGCACACCCTGTGGGTTTGGACGAATGTCACGGACAGCGATCCACCATCACAGCGTGGCACAGAGCAGTTCCTGGCCCTGCCGACCCTCCGTGCTCCGCCCAGTCACCCTCCCCCACCCCGGCCACCGCAGATCCTTATACCGACTCCCAGTTCTGCCGTTTCCAGAACGTCCTAGACCCGGAACCACACGGTGTGTGGCCTTCTCAGCCCGGCTGCTCTCACCCAGGGATGTGCCACTGAGGTTCCTCCGTGTCTCTGCCTGGCTCGATGGCTCATGTTCAGTGCTGGATGGACCAGCCCATCTACCTGCTCACCTGTTGAAGGGCATCTCACTTGCTTCATCCCTTGACATTTTCGAGAGGTTCTCTGGACTGTCCCAAACAGGCCAGTTCTGTCACTGCCCACAGTAGGCTGTGGGCCCCACCGGCTCCCCAGCTCAGGGACTTGGAGCCCACACCACTCACTTCATGAGCATGTGCCCCAGGAGTCCTGTGACCTCTGGGCCCCTTAGGTGGTTGAGACCACCAGAGCCTAGTGTGCATGGAATGTCCTAGTGAGAAATCTAATTAAATCAGTGTTCCAAGCCTTTCAAATTTCTCAGATCAGAAAAATTTCAAGTCATCACAACTGGGACAGGGTGGGGACAATTTTATCCACCTTCGGACAACAACCTGGTTACGGTCTGCCATCAGCATCACTTCAATACATTTTAACCCAAAAATGTAGGAACGTCAGTGAGGAAATGAAAAGATGTCCTCCTGACTATATTCAAGCATAAGCAACAGCGGAGGCTGCTGTCCTCGTTTTCACTTGGCCGTGGCTGGGCTCCTCTACGACCGAGCAAGTCTCGGCGACCCTGGACAAGCACAGACCCAAAGGCCCTACGCCAACACACATAGCCACTACAGTTCCAGCAACTGAAGAGAGGGAGGCTGGAGCAACACAGCAGCCAGAGAGCCCTACCCCCGCCCTGCCCCTCTCCCCAACTCAGCCCCCAGACCCCGTGCACAGTCAGTCGTGACTTTCCCATCACCCTCCTGGCCCACGTCACCCTCGGCCCAAGGGGTGGCAAGGCCCACCTAGGGGGCGGGAACACCATTCAAAAGCCTTTGGTGCAGGGGCGCCGGGGTGGCTTAGTCCGTTAAGTGTTGACTCATGGTTTCCACTCAGGTCGTGATCTCAGGGTCACAGGATGGAGCCCTGAGTCAGGCTCTGTGCTCAGTGGGGAGTCTGCTTGAGATTCTCTCTCTCCCTCTGCTCCTTCCCGTGCTCAGGCGCCCCATAAATAAAACCTTTTTTAAAATAATAAACAAAAGCATTTGCTGCAAATACATAAAAACAGAAGTAGAGGGGCGCCTGGGTGGCTCAGTCAGTTGGGCGTCTGCCTTCGGCTCAGGTCATGATCCCAGGGTCCTGGGATTGAGCCCTGCGTCAGGCTCCCTGCTCCTCCCTCTGCCTCTGTGGTTCCCCCTGCTTGTGCTTGCTCTCTCTCTCAAGTGGATAATTAAAATCTTAAAAAAAACAAAAACCAAAAAACAGAAATAGACTAAGGGAGTTGGGGACTAGGGGAGGTGGAGCGTCTGTAAATGGGCATGGGTTTCTCTCGGGGGTGATGGAAATGTTCTAACGTGACATTGTGCTGACGGCTGTCCACTTCTGTAAACACTAAAATTCACTGAACCTGGGGGCGCCCGGCTGGCTCAGTTGCAAGAGCATGTGACTCTTGATCTCAGCGTCAGGAGTTCAAGCTCCACATTGGGTATAGAGATAACTTTAAGTAAATGACATTTTTATTTATTTATTTTTTTAAAAGATTTTATCTTGAGAGAGAGAAGAGTGCTTGCGCGCATGAGCAGGGGGCAAGGCAGGGGGAGAGAGAGAATCTCAAGCAGACTCCATGCTGAGTGAGGAACCCCATGCGGGGCTCTATCTCACAACCGACCCTGAAATCATGACCTGAGCCGAAATCAGGAGTTGGATGCTTAACCCACTGAGCCACCCAGGCGCCCCATAAATGAGATGTTTAAAAACTTTCACTGAACTTCAAGCTAAAGCAGGTGAACATTATGGTATGTAAATCACACCTCAGTAAAACTGTGTAGAGGAGGGCGCCTGGGTGGCTCAGTTGGTTAAGCGACTGCCTTCGGCTCAGGTCATGATCCTGGGGTCCCTGGATCGAGTCCCACATCGGGCTCCCTGCTCGGCAGGGAGTCTGCTTTGCCCTCTGACCCTATCCCCTCTCATGTGTTCTCTCTCATTCTCTCTCTCTCAAAATAAATAAATAAAATCTTTAAAAAAAAGACTGTGTAGACGAAAAACCACTGTGGATCATCCAGAATCCCCACGTTAGTCCACACGGGACCTGGACAGACCTGCTTCCAGTTTTGCAGGGCTCACAGGGCTTCTGCTGTGCCTGCTCTTCTGTGTCCTACAGCAGCAGCCCCCCTCCTCCCTGCAGCAGGTGCCACCCCCTCCCCCAGACCCGGCCGGACTGATGGAGCTGCCCAGACAGTCAGGTCAAAGGTCCAAGTCCTTCTGCTGAAAGAACATCTGTCCTGTGGACTCCAAGCAGAGGCAGGAGGTGACCCTACACACCAGGGTCCCACCGTAGGGGACAGTGGTGCCAGCACCCACCTGTGAGCCTGGGTGCTGCCTGCCTAACAAGGATAGGATCACAACATGTGGCCCAATTTGTGGCCCACGTAAGCAGCATTGGGGAAACCAAGATGGGAGGGATGGTGAGGCAGGGAGCGCCTGCCATCTCTGTGCCCTCCACAGTCCCCGGGCAAAGCAGGGGAGGGGTCCATGGCTTGGGGGTGGGGGAGGAAGCCCATAGGCAAGCCTCAGACCTCCTAACCTTCAACCTCCCACCCCCACTCCCTAACCAGCAGATCTCCTAGAGCAGAGGGGTGTGTGTGTGCGGGGGGGTGACTGTGCCCCCAGGGGTGCTCCTGGCATCGAGTGCCGAGGGTGGCCCCCACAGTACTGAGGTAAGAGCTGGCTTCCAGTGTACCTAGGTCACCCTGCCCTCCTTCTACCACCGCTCCCGGGTGCTCCAAACTGTAGTGCACACCAGAACCATGTGGAGGCTGGTTCGAATGCAGACACAACCCCAACACCAGCCTTGGTCCTCCCAGCCGCCCCACCCACGGCCTGGCTACACACCATGCCTCCGGCCTAGAGCAGGCCCTTTACAAAGCCCCTACAAATGGGCAGCCACACAAACAGGAAAAGCGACAAATGCCCCTAAGAGGCAATGTCACAAGGAATGCAAACGGCCACACACTGAGGAAAGCACACCTAGCCATGTTCTCAGTCAGGGAAGTGAGAACTGCCATCTGTCCTGCCCATTCCAGATGCACTCCGGAGCACTCACCGCCTGCTGCTGGGACCTGCGCGGGGAAAAGCGCTCCGGCAGGTGGGCAGCGCCCCCCCAGCAGCTGGACAGCAATCCCACCCCAGAGGGTCGTTCATAAAAGGCCCCAGACTGGAAACCACCCAGATGTCCAGAACAGCCAAACAGGTAAATAAAGTGCTGCAGACAGAGCACCAGGTTACCCTAACCCTGCAGCAGTGAGCATCAGGAAGGAGCCGGACCCAGAAAATTATGTTTTAGGCAACAGTCTGCCAGACCGTGTAGAGACACAAATTTCAGTGATAAATTATAAACAAAGCACGGAAATTACACTCAGAGAACTTAAACTAATTATATATATATATATTTTTAAAGATTTATTTACTTATTTATTTGTCAGAAAGAGAGAGACAACAAGCAGGGCGAGTAGCAGGCAGAGGGAGGGGGAGAAGCAGGCTCCCCGCCGAGCAAGGAACCCGACGCAGGACTCGATCCCAGGACCCTGGGATCATGACCTGAGCCGAAGGCAGATGCTTAACCACCTGAGCCACCCAGGCATCCCAAGCTAATTATATTAATTAAACTACATATAACAGGGACGCCTGGGTGGCTCAGTGGGTTAAGGCTCTGCCTTTGGCTCAGGTCCTGGGATCCAGTCCCGCATCGGGCTCCTCGCTCAGCGGGGAGGCTGCTTCTCCCTCTGCCTGCCACTCCCCCTGCTTGTGTGCGTGGCGCTCCCTCTCTCTGGCAGATAGATAAAAACTTCAAAAAATAAGATAAAATAAAATAAACTACATAACATCCTATGCACCACAACTTCACAATGAATAAGGATTAGGAAAGAAGCCAATCTAGAAAACGCTATGCATGTCTGTCTGGGACCAGTTTTCCTTGGCTCCCATGCCTGGGAGGGACGCCGGCAGGCTCAGCGCTCGGTCTCTCGAGACTGCCCCCCACCTCTGACCCCGGCCCCCAGCCCAGGAATGGCTGTCACCAGTGCTCTGACCCACCAGCTATGAACTGGAGTTCACATGACCCCCTCCCCTCAGGTTCGATTAATGTGCCAAAGCAGCTCAGGAGATCTCAGGAGAGCACCTGTTCACCTTTAGCAGTTGAGTACAGAATAAAGGGCATGGCAGACAATATGATCAACAGCCAGATGAGGAAGTACACAGGGAGGCGTCCAGAACGGTCCCAAGTGTAGGGGCTCTCGTCCTTGTGGAGTTGCTTTGCACCCTGCCATCCTCCCAACACACGATCCTTTTGCCAACCAAGACTCTCCCCCAACCCCGCAGTTTAGGGATGTGCCTGACAGATCATTAATTCCATCCCTAGCCCTCTCCCCTCCCCCAAAGATGGGGGTGGGGCTGAAAGTTCCAAGCTTCTAATCATGGTCTCTCTGGTGCCTCGCTCCCCATCCAGGAGCCCACCAGGTCATCTCATTAGAATGAAACACTTCTGTTGCCCAGGAAATGCCAACAGATCTAGGAGCTCAGGGTCAGGAACTGGGGGCAGAGAACAAATATGTAAACAAGGATGTTCCTAATACCTTTATTGTTTAGGAAATGACAAAGACTTTAGGAGCTCTGTGCCTAGAGCGAGGGACAAAGACCAAAATATATATTTCTCACATCACAATATCACAGGGTCCAACAACATGGTGACAATGTAGGAGACACAGGGTGCATGGATGAAGGGAAGAGCATTAGGGAATTTGGGGAGATTTTTATCAATGTGGGTCAGTGGTTCCCCTGGGCAATGTCTGGGGATGTCTGTGGTTATCACGATGAGATGCTCCTGGTAGCGAGTGGGTGGGGCCAGGGATGCTGCTCAGCTCCCACAGTGCCAGGGACAGACCCCACCCCCAAAATTATCCAGTCCTGAATGTCAGCAATGCCGAGGGGGGAGACCCTGATTTAGGGTAATGACCCGTGTTATTAAAGAAAAAAAATAACTCAGTTCAAATTTAGTATCGGATTCTCCTCAGAAGTTGTTAAAATAAAAGGAACCTCTCACAAACAGCCACAAAGCCCTGAGTGCCTGACCCAGGCCAGACATGACCTGCGCTTCAGTAACCGTCCCTGGAGCGGACTCCGGTCCCCCGTGCGCCTCCACGGCCTGACAGGCCCCACCACCAACCTCCTGGGTTGAGCCTTAGGAAACTGCGATTTTTGAGATCAGGAACAACAGAGTATCAGCAATTCCATACAGTTCAATCTTAATCCCAGATTACATGTCATTTCAAAATACTACTCTACGCAAACTGAATGAAGTTCTGAAACACCAGTTAAATGGGCTGGAAGTGTTTATACCCAAGCAAATCCAAGTGGACATTATTCAGATACTAGTAGATCCACTCAGGGCCCGTGCCTAAGGAAGTGAAGCCACTTAAATGCTGGGAAATAAACTAGGGCACATCCAGACCAGGGAGTGGGACATGTTAAAGATCCGTGGGAGGTCTTCATATGCTGTACCTTGGAAAGCAGTACGGACCACTACACTAACCGGCCAGGTGCAGAACAGAATCTTTTCTGAATCTCTTCTAAGTAAACTCTATGCCCAACATGAGGCCTGAACTCATAACCCCGAGATCAAGAGTCGCAGTCTCCACGGACTGAGCCGGCTGGGAACCCCAGGATGCAGAACAGAATCTTAACAGACACTCAGAATTGCCCACGATTTCTATGCACAGAAAAAACACTCAAAGCATATACTCCAAACTGAGTTACAGGGAGGGAGCTTTTCCCTTTTTCTTTAATATAAACACCGAGCAGGGGCACCTGGGTGACTCAGTCAACTGTCTGCCTTCGACTCAAGTCATGATCCCAGAGTGCTGGGATGGAATCCAGCATCGGGCTCCCCACTGAGCGGGGGAGTCTGCTTCTCCCTCTCCCTTCACTCCACTCTCGCTCTTTCTCACTCTCAAATAAATAATTAAAATCTTAAAAAAAAGAGGTGGGGGAACGCCTGGGAGGCTCAGTCGGTTGGGCATCTGCCTTCAGCTCCGGTCATGATCCCAGTGTCCTAGGATCCAGCCCCACGTAGGGCTCTCTGCTTGGAGGAAGCCTGCTTCTCCCTCTCCCTGCTGCTCCCCCTGCTTATACTCTTTCTGTGTCAAATAAATAAAATCTTAAAAAAAAAAAAATCTCTTAAAAAACAAATAAACCACCGAGCATATTTTTAAAACTACGGGTATGACTCTACAGCTTAAAAAGACTGAAGAAACAGCTTTCTCCCAAATATGAAGAGTACCCAGAAGAATAAATTTAGAAGTCATTTGGGTATTTCCCCCTGATCATATCCAAAGTTTAGAAGCAAGGAATTCATAAGTGGATTTCCCCCTACCTGCCAACATTGTTTGTGCTCTATCTTAAGGATACCTTAAGGATTAAAAATAAACTCAAGCACTCTAAAAACGTATGAATTAGACCAGTTTTTCAAACTTTTTGGACTCATTTTAAGAAATATGTTTCCACAGTAACCCAATATGCATGCATGCACGCAGCTGAAATAAGTTTCAATAACCAGCAGTTACTCTGCGTGCGTGAGGGACTGGGATTTTCTAGTTTCTTCTTTAACATAACCCATTAAATTGAATTCACAACCCACTAAGGGGTTGCAGGCTGAGATTTGGAATAGCCAAGCAGACAGCTTCGTGGGGTGGTCTGGTGCTCGCTCACAGAAGCCCACATTCCAGCACCACTGTATCCTCAGAAGCGCACAGTGAGGTGGGGAGGTGGCTGTCACCCCCACCGTATAGGGGAGGCTCTCCCCATCTCACCCAGTCAAATAGGCCCAAGAGCCTGGACGCAGGTCTCCCAACATCACACAACACGAGTAAATTCCTGTGAATCATGCTGCGTTTCCACGTGGCTTTCAAGGCCCAGTTGAGCCTATTTGTAGGATGCCACACAGAAGTTTTAAGCTAAAATCTACTATAAGCAGTACACCTTGAGGGCACTAGAGCGCTGCAGAAAACGCATGTCCTTGCTGGGGTGCAGTGGGTAGAAGGGAAGGGCCTACTGGAGCCACAGAGTGGGGAACTAGAAGAGTAGCAAGCCATCTGCTGCGTGTGTAGGGGCGTAGAGAACATCTGGGGTCAGAACGGGGGCCTCAGTAACCAGCCTCCAGATCACCACGATCTTCTGGTGAGGAGACCATGGCACCAAGACGTCGCGTCCTCTGAGAATCGCCCACAGGTCAAGGGCAGGACCCACACAGAACCCTGGCCTTGATGACTTCCGACAGAAGCCTCTTCCACCACCAACACCCCCGTTAAAAGGGCCCCAAGGGTGGAGATGGTGCCAGTGATTCTCAGTGAATCAAGTATGGCCTGGGGAACGGCCAGGGACAGTGGGCATCCCCGTCCCCCTAAAGGCGAGCTGCCCTACCTGGAGTGGGCCAGGGTCCCTCCCGGGAATCCCAGAACAGGCTGCTCGCTAACGGCCACTAACAGAGACAGAAAAATCAGGAGCTCAGCCAGTGCACACAAGAAACCTGAGGGTGTGAACCTGTCCACATCCGGACGCCTGGCCACTCTGGGTAAGTACAGTCCAGCCCAACCGCCTACTTCTCCAAGTCAAAGACACTGGGTCCAGGACTGAGATGCACAGCGTAACCAACACTGCTCCAGGCAAAACCCAGGCGCAGCGGGGGAAGGAAGGAAGGGTGGAAATGACCTAAAATAACCCCACTACTTTGGGGGGAGGTCACGCCCATTCTGAAGACGTGCAACAGCGCGGCAGGAACTCAGGCCCAGCAGATGGACCTGGGCTGAGGTGCCTCCCAGCAAATTCGCGGACTTCTCTGCACCTCGCAGCCGATGCTGCCGCTTTTCCCGCCGCCATCGTGAGCAGGGCGGGAGAGCCTGCCGGCGGGACCGGCCCCTCAGGGCGCCGCTCCCTCCCCCGGGAGAGACCCCTCGTGTGCGCGTGGGCTCCAGGAAGCCAGCGGCCTGATGGCCACTCGCTGTCCCCATTCCTCTCAAATCTAGGTCACGGGCTGGGGGGAGGGGCGGAGAAGGAAACGGTGCCCGCGGTTACGATTCTACTTCTGGAAAACCTCCCCCTCGCCCTGCCTTCAGGGTTTCTAGCTGAACGCGGCTTCCCCATTCCAGGACCCCTCAGCGGCTTCCGTACTTCGAACCAGGGCTCCCGCTGCCTCCGCCCCTCCCTGGGGGGGGCGGCCCACCTTCCCGGGGACACGGGCCCAGGACGCAAGGCCCGATTCCGGCCGGGGCCCCCGACAGCGACCTGGACGCGCACTGACGGGGGCGGCCCGCGGAGAGGGAAGTCTCCCGAGCAGGAGTCCAGAGCCCTGGACAGGAGCGAGGGCCCTCCCAAGCCTCTTCCGCGGACGCCTGCGGGAAGGAGGGAGGCGGGCGTCCCGCACCCGGCGGGTAAGCGGAAGCCTCGGCGGCCCCCGAGCGGCAGAGCGCCCCAGGCGATCCGACACCCACGGCAGGCAAGGGAGGTCCTGAGAACTGCGGCTCGGGTCCCGCCAGGGGCCGTCTTCGGCCCTCGGGGGTGCACCGAGGCTCGGGCAGAAAGTGGGCGCGCGGTGGCTCGAGTCGGGAGCGGGGCTTCGGGGACGAGCTGGAGGCCGGAGTCGGGGTGGGCCCAGGTCGGTCCCGCGCGGCGCGCCGGGCTCACCTCGTCCTCTTTGTGGTTGCGGATGCCGCGCACCAGGTCCTGCAGGTTCTTGTCGAACATGCGGTCGATGCTGCCCTTGACCATCTTGAGGGCCATCGCGGCGGACGCCGCCGGGCTCGAGCCCCGAGAGGCCCGCGGCGGGGCACCGTGCGGGGGCCCGGGGGCCGCGCTTGCCGCCCGCGGAGCGCTGCGTTGCCGGCTGCCGCGGCGGGGCGTACTCCCAGGCCAGGTCGGCGGCTGTCCGCGGGGCGGCGGCGGCGGCTACGACCTGCTCCGCAGGCCGCGCTCGCACTCCCGCGCGCCTCAGGCTCCGCGCCGCGCCGTTCGCAAATGGCGGACAAGATGGCGGCGGGTCAGCTGACGACGGGCGCTCCGGCTCGGCGGCCCGCCCCCGGAAGCCCCGCCTCCCGGGAAAGCCCCGCCCCGCCCCGCCCCGCCCCCTCCGGCCTCCACGTTTCCCTGGCGACGCCGGCCGCCCAATGGAAACGCGGACAACGCCCTCGCCGTCCGCTCAGCCACGCCCCCTCGGCTCAGGGCTCTCCCCTCTCACTGGTCAGGACCTCCATAACTCCACCCACTTCCTCATTTCGGGTTCTAGCCGCGCCCCCCAGGGGCGCCTTCCCTGCCCCGCCCCTCAACGAAGTTACATCTGTGGGTGGGGTCTGCTGTGGGCGGGGCTCCCACGTGGAGCTTCTCAGGCGAGTTCCTGGGAAGGAATCCCGCTCCGCCTTTTCCGAATCGCAACGCGGACACTGCTCGAGAATTTCCACAGCCGGCGCCGCGGTGAGCGGATGCTGGGTCTCCTGCGTGTCTCACACACAAAACCCTGTGATATGGGCAGCACAGGAATTAGCATGCCCACATGGAGAAACGGAGGCCCGGAGCTGGAACTGCAACGTGGTCTTCATTCCACAGACGGTTGTGGGGGCCTGCTGGGCGCCAGGCACGTCGGGGGCGCGGGCTGCAGGCAGTGGGGGACGCGTGGCGCCCTCCGCAGGCACCGCCGCGAGAGGGAAGACGCAAGCCGCAAACCGGGATAAGCTAGAGGCGGTATGCATATCTGAGCGAGGACTGCCATCCACGATGTAGTTAAGCAGAAAAAAGCAGAACAGGGGCACCTGGGTGGCTCAGTCGTTAAGCGTCTGCCTTCGGCTCAGGTCGTGATCCCGGGGTCCTGGGATCGAGCCCCGCATCGGGCTCCCTGCTCAGTGGGAAGCCTGCTTCTCCCTCTCCCACTCCCCCTGCTGGTGTTCCCTCTCTCGCTGTCTCTCTCTCTGTGTCAAATAAAATCTTTAAAAAAAAAAAAAAAGCAGAACAAAACGGAAATTCCAGCAAATCATGGAGAGAAAACCAACCCGGTTCAAGTCCGGCAAAAGGCGAACATGCACTTCACAAAAGAAAACACCCCCGTGGCCCAAAGATATAAAGGGAAAGGCCGCTGGTCAGCAGGGAGATGCCCATTTAAACGACAGTGAGATGCCTCTCTGCCTCTATGAGGGTGGCTAAAATGAGAAAGGATGACGACACCAAGTGTCGGAATGATGTGGAGCAATTAGAATTCTCCTTTTGCTCTCCAGGTAGCGATACACAACTACACGGCTACACTGGAAGTCCGGCTGGCTGTATGCTGTGGGGCGGTCTGTTTCTTTGTTTTTTATTTTTTATTTTTCTTAAGATTTTATTTATTTATTTGACAGAGAGAGACACAGCGAGAGAGGGAACACAGGCAGAGGGAGTGGGAGAGGGAGGAGCAGGCTTCCCGCAGAGCAGGGAGCCCGATGCGGGGCTCGATCCCAGGACGCTGGGATCAGGACCCGAGCTGAAGGCAGACGCTTAACGACTGAGCCACCCAGGCGCCCCTGTTACTTTGTTTTTTTAAAGTAAACTCTACCCCCAATGTGGGACACGAACTCGTGAGCCCAAGGTCAAAATTCGCATGCTCAGGGGCGCCTGGGTGGCTCAGTCGTTAAGCGTCTGCCTTCGGCTCAGGTCAGGGTCCCAGGGTCCTGGGATCGAGCCCCGTGTCCAGCTCCCTGCTCAGCGGGAAGCATGTTTCTCCCTCTCCCACTCCCCCTGCTTGTGTCCCTCTGTCGCTGTGTCTCTCTCTGTCAAATAAATTTTAAAAATCTTAAAAAAAAAATCGCATGCTCTACCGACTGAGCCAGTCAGACACTCCTGGCTGCATTCTTTCTTTCTCTCTCTCTCTGACAAATAAATAAATAAAACAGTGAGACACAGCCAGAGAGTGAACACAAGCAGGGGGAGTGGGAGAGGGAGAAGCAGGCTTCCCGCAGAGCAGGAGCAGGTGCCCCTAAATAAAATCTTTTTAAAGAAAGGATTAGGTGACTCATTATAGGTTACAGAACTGTACAGAGGAGAGCTGGAGACTGGATGGGTAAGGTCTGGCATATCCATGCAAAAGATCCCTGACCAGCTGATAAAAAGACTGTAGTGGGTAACTGCTGTGGGAATTGTCCTTCCACCCTAAACAGCTGGAGAACTGGACAAAACATATGAAACAATGGGCTTCAGACAGCTTATGATAGGCAGTGCAGGACTACGACCCCTGAGAGAAGGGAAAAAAACAAGAGGAGCTCTACCGTTGCTCCTGGACTCTGCCTGTAGGTGAGATCCAGGCTGTGGTCAGGGGGGGAAACCCCAAACACAACACAACGGTTTCACAAAGTGAGGAGACAAAGATGGGAGATGAGTGAGGTCAAGGTGGCTAGAATCCTCAGGGCAATGTACCAGACAGCAGGGAACTGTCTTGAGAAAAAGCTCATAAATTTTCACAGGGGCCCACATGAGTCTTTGGAGGACTATCACTGCGTGTGCACACGGTGAAGCTTCACCAGGTCAGGCAAAAAACAATGGCTGAGAAACAGGGGGAATAAAAATAAACTTCTAGTCCAAAAAAGTACAGTGTGAAAAATGCTTACTGCATGGAATTAGCAATAGAGTAGACATTGGGGAAGAAATGATTAGTGAAGTTAAAGATTTTAAAATAAAAACTATCTAAAATGAGGGGAGCCTGGGTGGCTCAGTCGTTAAGCATCTACCTTCGGCTCAGGTCATGATCCCAGGGTCCTGGGATCGAGCCCCGTCAAATCTTTAAAAAAAAAAAAAAAAAAAACCTATCTAAAATGAAACACATGGAGGACAAAAATGCTTTCAAGATGAACAGAACCTCAGCGATCTGTAAGATAATATCAGGTAATCTAACATACATATAATTGGAGTCCTAGAAAAGAAGGAAAAAAGCACACCCAGGCACATTATAATTAAAGTATCAGAGGAGTGCCCGGCTGGCTTAGGCAGGGGAGTGAGTGACTCTTGATCTCAGGGTCATGGGTTCGAGCCCCATGTGGGGCATGGAGATTACCTTAAAAAAATAAAAATAGGGCACCTGGGTAGCTCAGTTAGTTAAAGTGTCTGCCTTCGGCTTATGTCATGATCTCAAGGTCCTGGAATCCAGTCCTGCATTGGGGTCCCTGCTCAGTGGGGAGTCTGCTTCTCCCTCTGCCTCTGCTGTTCCCCCTGTCTGTACTCTCTCTCTCTCTCTGACAAATAAATAAATAAAATATTTTTAAAAAATTTATTATAAACTTATAGTAATTGAAACAATAAGAAGACAAAAGAGAGTCCAAAGAGTAGATTCATGCTTATATTGTCAATTGATTTACAACAAAACTGCCAAATAACTCAATGGGGGAGAGAATAGCCTTTTCAGCAAATGGTGCTGTAACACCTGAATATCAAAATAGAAAAAAAGTTGTCCTTACTTTTTTTTTTTTTTAAGATTTTTTAAAAGTAGTCTCTACACCCAGCATGGGGCTTGAACTCATGACCCTGAGATTAAGAGTTGCATGCTCTACTGACTAAGCCAGCCAGCCACCCCGTCCTTACTCTTAATATACATACACAAATATAATTGAGAATAGATCATAGACCTAAATATAAAGGCTAAAAGTTTAAAACTTCTGGAGGAAAACATAGGAGAAAGTTTTTATGACTTTTGTTAGGAACAGATTTTTTTTTTTTTTGATAGGATACAAAAACCATGAACCATTTTTTTGAAAGCAATAAGACAGACTTTACCAAAATTTAAAAAAAATGCTCTTCAAGCAAATGTTTAAAAAATGATAAGGCAAGGGGCGCCTGGGTGGCTCAGTCGTTAAGCGTCTGCCTTCGGCTCAGGTCATGGTCCCAGGGTCCTGGGATCGAGCCCCGCATTGGGCTCCTGCTCGGCGGGAAGCCTGCTTCTCCCTCTCTCACTCCCCCTGCTTGTGGAAAGCCTGCTTCTCCCTCTCCCACTCCCCCTGCTTGTGTTCCCTCTCTCACTGTGTCTCTCTCTGTCAAATAAATAAAATCTATAAAAAAAAAATGATAAGGCAAGCACCAACTGGAGAAAGTACTCACAATACATATATGTGACAAATAAAAAGAAAATACTAAGAAACAATAGGAAAATAAGCCAACCAATTTCTTAAATAGGTAAGTAGATTCCAACAGCAGATACTTTACCAAAGAAGATTATGGATATCCAATAAGCACATGAAAAGATACTTGCCATAATTAGTCATTAAGGAAATGCTCCCCAATGGGATATCACAATATATCTATTAGAAAGATTAAATTTAAAGGTCTGTTAACACCAAGTATTGGCAAAGATGCACAGCAATTGGAACTTATATGCATGACTGGAGTAAACACAAAATGGCACAACCACTTTGGAAAATGGTTTAGCAGTTTCTTACAAAGTTAAAGGTACATTTACCATGTGTGCCAGCAATCCCACTCTTGGGTATTTACCCAAGAGAAATTAAAACATATTTCCAAACACTGACTTGTATGCAAATGATCACGGCATCTTTATTTGTAATGGCCCAAAAGTGGAAACAATTTAAATATCTGTCAATAGATGGATGGACTAAAAAAACCGAAACACGGTGGCATGTCCATCCAATGGAATATGTCTCAACAATGACATGAACTACTGATGCACACAACAACTTGGATGAATTTCAAAAACATTATACCACATAAGAGAAGCCAGACCCAAAACACTACACACTGTATGCTTCCATTCTATGGAATTCAAAAAACACTAGAAAACAATATTGACAGAAAACATATCAGTGAAGGCCTGAGGGCAGCGGAGGAGGGTTCACTGTAAAGGAGAGAGAACTTTGGGGTGATGGAAATGTGCTATATTGTGATTGTGGTATAGTTACGCAACCATAAACAACTGACAAAACTAGGGGCGCCTGGGTGGCTCAGTCGATTAAGCATTTGACTCTTTTTTTTCTTAATTTTTTTTTTAAGATTTTTATTTATTTGACAGAGAGAGACACAGCGAGAGAGGGAACACAAGCAGGGGGAGTGGGAGAGGGAGAAGCAGGCTTCCCGCTGAGCAGGGAGCCCGATGCGGGGCTCGATCCCAGGACCCTGGGATCATGACCCGAGCCGAAGGCAGACGCTTAACGACTGAGCCACCCAGGCGCCCCAGCATTTGACTCTTGATTACAGCTTAGGTCATGATCCTAGTGAGATCAAGTCCTGCATCAGGCTCTGCACTCAGCACAAGTCTACTTGGGATTCTCATTCTCTCTCTTTCTGCCCCTCTCCCCACCACTCTCTCTCTCCCTCTGTAATAAATAAATAATAAATAAATAAATAATTAAATAATAAATAAATAAATAAAATCTTTAAAAAAACCTGTCAAAACTTATCAAACTGTAATATAACAGTAAGTGAATTTAATTGTATGTAAAGTATGCTTCAATAAAGCTGAGGGGGAAATGCTACAAGTGGGGGGGAAAACGTTACATTGTCAGGAAAAAAATGTAAAACATGGAAAAAGATACATCATCGCAACACTAATCATAAGAAATCTGGAGTAGCTGTATTTTTATCAGAAAAAAAAAAAATTCAAAACAAAAAATATTACCAGAGATAAAGAAGGATATTACAAAATGTTGTAGGGGTGAATTCATCAAGAGGACATAACAATCCTAGGGGGGCCTGGGTGGCTCAGCCATAAAGCGTCTGCCTTCAGCTCAGGTCATGATCCCAGGGTCCTGGGATCGAGCCCCGCATCAGGCTCTCTGCTCAGCAGGAAGCCTGCTCCTCCCTCTCCCACTCCCCTGCTTGTGTTCCCTCTCTCACTGTGTCTCTCCCTGTCAAATAAATAAAAATCTTAAAAAAAAAAAAAAGGACATAACAATCCTAAACATGTATGCCCCTAATAACTATGTTCAAAATACACGAAGCAAAACTTGACTAGAATGAAAAGAAAAAATAGTCAAATCCACAATCATGGCAAGAGATTGCAATATCCCTCTCTCAGTAATTTGTAGAGTAAATAGAAAATCAGTTAAGATATAGAAGACTCGAACACCACTATCAACCAATAAAAGTAGTATATACATTCTCTTCAAAAGCACATGGAATATTCATCAAGATGATTGGATAATGAGTTGGGTCATGAAATATGTCTCAATAGGTACAAAATATTTCATGACTACAATGTAACTGAATTGGAAATTAATAATAGATACCTGGAAAACCCCAAAATATCCCTCTAAAATCAATAAATATCTTAGGGAAGATATTTTGAGACTATGTAATATCTTGTTTCTCATCCTATTTTTCCTCTGATATTTTAGAATTTATTGCATCTATTGATTTCAGATTTGCTGGGACACTGCATACCTTTTGGCTTTTCTATCTCATGGCCTTCCTCAAAAAGCCCTCCTCCTCATGCCCCAATATCCTCTCCCCAGGTGAAAACCACTGTTAGCATTTGGAGATGTCTCCTTCCAGACGCTTCTCTCTACATTTATGCATGTTGGTATCTACCTGTTCCATCTGGGAGTGAATGCACTTTCATACAAAGAGAGCATGCTGATCTGTTGCTTGCCTTCCCTTACCAATATATCTTGGATGCTGTTGTTAGCAGAAAAATGGCCCATAAAGATGTCCACATCCTAATCTCTGGGACCCGTGGATATGTCACGTCACATGGCTAAAGGGATTTTATTAATAAGGACTCTGAGATGGGGATGACCCTGGACTACCAGTGGGGAGGGAGGGCAGCGTCCTTACAAGGACCACACAAGAGGGAGGCAGAGGGTGGGAGTCCGAGATGGGAAGAGCCCGCACTGCTGACTGTGAGGATGGAGGAGGGGTTGTGGGCCAAGGATGCGGCACCTCTGGAAGCTGAATAAGGCAGAAGATGGGTCTCCCTGGGGCCCCCAGAAGGAACCAGCCCTGCCCATGCCTGGGTATAGCCAAGTGAAACCCTAGTCGGACTTGTGACCCCCGGAGTGTAGTGAAGAATGGTTTTGACAAGGGCCAATTTTTGGCAAGGGTTATGGTGGGCTGCCTGCAATATCAGGGACAGCCAGCAGAGAGCAGTGCTAGCCAGGCTCAGAGAAGGCACTGCTCTTCTCTGAAATGTTCTTGTCTTGGAGCCCTGAGCATGCATCCTGGCCAGAGGTTTGGGCATCCGTGACCAATTCCAGCTCCAGCCCTAAATCAGTTCTCTCATCTATAAATGACCCATCCATCCATGCATCATCCATCCATCAATCATCCATGCATCCATCATCCATCCCCCATCCATTATCCATCCATCCATCCAACCATCCATCCATCCATCCATCCATCCATCCATCCATCTATCCATCCTCCCATCTGCCCATCCTTCTTTCTACTCATCCATTCATTCAACAACAACATACTGAGTGTCTACCGTGTACTGACTTTGGCAATGAAAAGAGATGGAGGACAAAGTCATAACCAAGGGAAGTTTGGGGGAAGTGACCAGGCAGGTGTCAGAACAAAGTGAAAGGTTAGAACAAACTTAGCATGGTGGGAGAACAGAGAGAAAGCTGGTGTGATTGGACGGTAAGTGAGGAGGGGAGTAGAAGGTGAGCGTTCATAGAACGTCTGTGCTATACCCCACATGTGTTCTTCTATTTTGATCCTCAAGACAATGGGTGAGGCTTATCTCAATTTGCTCTTGATAGCAGAGGCTTAGAGAAGTGAGGTCAATTAATCAAAACCCCACAGCTACTAAGTTGCCAGATTTGGACCCAGGTGTCACATTTGTCTCCTGCTCCCAGCTACCTTTGGACTCTTTTGTAACTGTGTCACCATTAACAGACTCTTTCTTCTGCACTTGGTTTCACTGCTTTGAAGCTCTTTTGGTCCAATAATGTGGACACCTGTATCAGTCAGCAAGTGTTGTGATAATACTGTGTAACAAACTACACCAAAACTCAGTAGCTTTGACAATAATCATCTATTCTCATCTTTAGGTTCATCAGGCATCTGTAGAGCTAACCTTATCTTAGCTGGTCTTGGTTCCAAGGTTCATGCTGCCCTACATGTCTTCCTCGCAGAGTGTGCTGGTCAATGTTTAATAGCATTTTTGGGGTGGGGGTGGGGGTGTTTGTCACCTTTGCCAATATCTGTGGTGTAAATACTCCCCCTGGGGCTGATCTCAGTTGACCATTATGACATCACTGAGTGCAGAGTTGGAAAGAGGTGCGCAGTGGTGGACCATTATACACTTAGTCCATTTGGGCTGCTATAACAAAAATACCATAGATGGGGGGGGGCTAACCTATAGACAAGAGACATTTATTTCTCACAGTTTTGGATGATGGGAAGTCCAAGTTCAAGTGGCTGGCAGATTTGGTGATTTGGTGTCTGGTGAAGACCTGCTTCTTGATTCACAGATAGCTGGCTCTTCTCTGTGTCCACATGTGGTAGAAGGGATGAGAGAGCTATCTGGGGTCATTTTTTATAAGCACACCAATCCCACTCATGAGGACTCCACCTTCATGACCTAATCACCCCCCAAAGGCCCCACCTCCAAATTTCAACACACTGGGGGTTGGGTTTCAAGATACAAATCTGTAGGGGACAGTACTGATGCAATTCACATAAATAGCCTGAAAATATAACCTATTTATATCTATATAATCTGAGGCATGTGCAAAATGTGATCAATAACACCAAGAGAATGGTAAAACAAATGGGAATAGTAAGTTTTGAGTATTGATCACCTTTGTTTTAAATATAACTTATTTAAGTGTATATTCATATAATTTAACTTCTAACACTGGCTGTGTCTAAAACCCAGGTCACCAAATACCTAAATGTTTAACAATTGGTCTTTATGAGCCAGTGCGAGCTGACTTGAGCACATTGCTGGCTCCATGTGTGATGGTTCAAACTCTCCTGGGGCCAGGCTACACCCAGGGGTCGTGTTCCACCCCGGGCCACTGGTGAGCACCTGCTCTCATCCTATTGGCCAGAGCAAGTCAGGGGCATCTCACCCCATGGGGCAGGGACATACTTCCTACAGTTAGAAAACTTTCAGCCTCACCTGACTGTGTTGACACAGGGAGGGGTTAGGAATATGGAAGAATAAAACAAGGAACCACATCTGCCATTGTGTCTCCCTCCCCATCTTTTAAAATAATAGCAGTTATGGAGATGTGCCTAGGAAAGCTCACCCTCCTCCTGTGGGTGTCTCCTTTGCTCTCATACCATCACGTTGACAACACTCTAACACCAGATGTGACATCAGCTGGGAGCCCTACAATCTAACACAATTCTGACATTATCTTCCCGGAGACACATCGAGCCCTGCAAGTTCAGGGCTCTCTTCCACATGGCTGCCCCTCACTTCAGACACCAATCCCCAGTCCAGGCTGTCAGCTGTGCTGCTCATTGACTGGCTATAAATCAGAGGTTCTCACAACCCCCTTCTTGGGTATGATTAATTTGTTAGAGCAGCTCATAGAACTCAGGAACTCAGTTTGACTTACTGTTTATTGGCTTATTATAAAAGGATATGATAAAGGATACAGACAAACATCCACATGGAAGAGATGCATAGGGAAAGGCAGGTGGGAGAGGCGCAGAGCTTCGTATCCTCCCTGGGCACACCACCCTCCCAGCACCTCCACGTGCTCACCGACTTGGAAGTTTCCCAAACCTGGTAACTTTGGGGTTTTATGGAGGTTTCGTCATGTAGCCATGATTGATCATTAACTCAATCTCCAGCCCTTCTCCATCCTCTAGGGAGGATGAGAGCTGGGCTGAGAGTTCCAAGCTTCTGGGTTTTTTTGGTTTTTTTTTTTTAAGGTTTTATTTTTAAAGCAATCTCCACACCCAATGCGAGGCTCAAATTTACAGTCCCAAGATCAAGAGTCACATGGTCCACGGACTGAGCCAGCCAGGGGCTTCTGAAAGTTCCAAGCTTCTAATCATGGTCTCTCTGGTGACCCGCTCCCGTCCAGGAGCCCACCAGTTCATCTCATTAGAACAAAAGATACTTCTATCACCCAGGAAATGCCAAGGGATGTAGGAGCTCAAGGTCAGGAACTGGGGACAGAGACCCAATGGTAGAACAAAAGATATTCCTAGTGCTCTTATCACTTAGGAAATTCAAGAGTTTTAGGAGCTCTAGACAGGAACTGGGGGACAGAGGCCTATATATATATTTGTTATTATTTCACAAGACATGATTTACATACCATAAAAGGCACCCTTTTAAATGTACAACTCAGTGGTTTTTAGTATATTCCGAAAGTTATGCAAAACATCGCTACTCTAATTTTAGGACAGTTTCAGCACAAAACAAACAAAAACAGAACACCCCTGTCCCCATCAGCAGTCACTCCCCACCCCCTGCCCAGCCCCCAGCCCCTACGAGCCCACTTCCCGTCCGTGGATGAGCCTGTTCTGGACGTGTCACCCACATGGACTCACACCCCATGTGGCCTTCCATGTCTGGTTCTCTCCCTGAGTGTCGTGGGCCCGGGGTCCGTCCCGGGGCAGCTCGTGTGGGCGCCTCGCTCCTGTTCTCGGCCGAGTGACATTCCTGTGTGTGAATGCCTCCTCATCTGCTCATGGATATTTCGATTGTTTCCATTTTGGGGCACTTATGAAAAATGCTGCTGTGAACATCCACATACAAGTTTTTGTGTGGACACATTTTCATTTCTCTTAGGCATATGCATAGGAGTGGAACCGTGGGGTCATATGATAACTTTATGCTTAATCTTTATGGAATTGCCGGATTGCCTCAAAAAGCAGCTGCTCTGTTTTATGTCCCACCTGCAGTGTATAAGTGTCCCAGTTTCCGCACATCCTCTCCAACACTTGATATTATCTGTCTTTTTTATTCTAGACATCCTAGTAGGTATGAAGCAATAGCTTATTGTGGTTTGGATTTGCATTCCCCTGAAGGCTAATGACATTGAACATCTTCTCATGAGCTCATTGACCATTTGTATATCTTCTTTGGAGAAATGCGTATCAGATCCTTTGCCTATTTTTCAATTGGATTATTTTTAAGTTGTTGAGTTATAAGAGTTCTTTATATATACTAGATACAAGTCCCTTATCAGATACCTGATACGTAGATACTATTTTTTCCCACTCTGTGAGTTGTCTTTTCAGTTTCTTGATGGTGTTCTACTAAGTACAAAAGGTTTTCATCCCGATGATGCGTAATTTATCTAAGTTATATACATGCTTGTGCACATTTTTTAGTGGGTATATGCTCTCATTTCTCCTGGCCACACATCCGGGAGTGGAATCTCTGGGCCATGGATTAAGTGTACGTTTAGTTTGAGTAGATGATGCCAAACAGTTTTCCAAAGTATTGTATGCATTTACAATCCCTGAAGCAGTGGCTGAGATTTCCAGTGCTATCTATTCCTGCCAACACTTGGTTTTGTCAATAATGTTTGTTCACTGAACACATATGCGATGTTACAGTGCCTGTCTGGCAGACCAGGAACCTGGATACTACAGAGGGAGGTGGCAGAGCATGAGTCCTCTGGTTCGCAGTGAGAAAACCCCTTTCCTTTCTGCCTGTGAGGGGTGGAGTCCCTAGGGCTAGGCCTGGTTCCTGGGTGAACAATTTGGTACCTCCACCCCCCCAGAGACACCAGGTAGGCTGTTTCAGTCCCCTGGTAGCTGAGGAGGAGGTCCCAGCAATGAGGCCATCATCTTGCATCACCTGTGGTCCTGGTAACCACAGGCACCAGGTTTGCTGGGAGGATGCGGACGTGAGGAGGCAAAAGAAGTACGCGTCAGGCTTCCAGGGAGGTGGCTAGGGACCCTGGAGGGGCCTGGTCCCAGCCAACGCTCCACCAGGAGCTCAGCCCGACAGCTTGATCCCAGTCCTTGGTTTCCTCAGCTGTGAAGTGGGGTTATGATACTCCCCATTGGCCTAATCTCATGGGAAGAAGGCAGGGCAAAGCGGTAATCACAATAATGGACACAATTATGAGCATTTACTCTAAGCTTTGTCAGAGGTATCTCACTTAATGCCCATACGCAGTTCATATAAAAATCAGAGGCTGGGCACCTGGGTGGCTCAGTCGGTTAAACATCTGCTCAGCTCAGGTCATGATCTCAGGGTCCTGGGATCGAGCCCCAAATTGGCCTCCCTACTCAGCAGGGAGCCTGCTTCACCCTCTCCCTCTGCCTCTCCCTCTCTCTCTCAAATAAATGAATAAAATCTTAAAAAAAAACCATCAGAGGCCGATGACCCTCCTCTAAAACACAAACAACTGCTAAGGGACAGAGGCAGGATTTGAACTCACATTTCAACCTAGGTGTCCCACCTTCAATAATCCCACAGAGGGGGGCGCCTGGGTGGCTCAGTTGGTTAAGCGACTGCCTTCGGCTCAGGTCATGATCCTGGAGTCCCGGGATCGAGTCCCGCATCGGGCTCCCTGCTCGGCGGGGAGTCTGCTTCTCCCTCTGACCCTCCCCCCTCTCATGTGCTCTCTCTCTCTCATTCTCTCTGTCTCAAATAAATAAATAAAATCTTTAAAAAAAAAATCCCACAGAGGGAAGCTCCGATTAGGCCATTAAGTCACCGTCCAAAGCCTCTGTTGGCTAGAACTCCCGCCCACCCGATAGGCTGCTTCCCCAACCTACCTCGACAATCCCTGTGGAGAACTATGACCACAGGACAGCATCTCATGACGATAAATAGGGCTGCTTAGGCTCCAGGAAGTAACTGGGGCCATTTCCCCAAAAGGCTGCTGTATGTTGGACAGGTGTTTGGGTTTCTGGGGAGGAATCCCGCTTAAGATACAGGACTGACCATTAAATTTGAATTTACGGTGAACAGTGAATTTTGTTTAGTTATAAGCATGTCCCATTAAATATTTGGGGCATGCTTACATTACAGAAATTATTCGCTGTTTATCTGAAATTCAAGTCTAACTTGGAATCCCGTATATTTAATTGCTAGATCTGGCAAACCTAATTCCAGAGACTCTACCACAGACAGTTCATAAGGAGGAGAGGGGGAAATGACAGAAGGGAGAAAAAGTTCGTGAGGACTTTTATCCCTGCATGGGGGCTAAATCTCTGGGTTGTCGATCCTGGCCCTACCTGCTCCCACCCATATTGCAGCCCCACTCCCCCTCCAGATCCTTCCCTTCTTTCCTCCCATGAAGAGGACAGTTGAAATACGTCTCTCATCTCTCTTCTCTTTGATTATCACAACCTCCACTGGAAGTTTGAACAATGAACAGACTTCCAGACCTCATTATGCTCATGCTAGAGCTGTGTGGCTCAGAGCTACTAAATGGCTCATCCGACATTAGCAACAACTAATCCCAGCTTCTTTTTCTGTGTTTCAGAACTAACCCTTTCCCCACCACCATCCCCTTCACTGCTTAAAGCCCATTTGATAAAGACCTCCAGGGACACAACTGTGGTCCCAGAAAGTTAGGTTTATTAACTTGCCACACCATGAGACCACATAATAGAGGATGTATGGAGTGTCTCACCAAAAAAGGAAATAGATGATAGGATTTGAGGGAAAAGTAGAGTTTAGGTAATATTGACATGAAGTGGAGTTTGATGGGCTCAAAGCTAAGCAGAGCTATGAGTGAAGAGGTTGATGTTAAGCTGGCTAAGATGTGGATGTAGGGTCTTGTTGCCTTGGAAACTGTCGTGCGAAATGTGTCTAGACAGCCTAGAAGCTCCACACCTGGATTGGAAATCCAGATTACTTCTCTGGGTCAAAGTGTCCTAGAGGGTTCAGACCCTCCAGACAAGAGCAAGATGTTGCATTCCCACCAATGAGACTGGAAATAGCAAAGATTCTGACTATGATTTTAGAGAACAACATTATCCTGCACTATATCTTTCTTTTTTAAGATTTTATTTATTTATTTATTTGACACACACACACACACACACACACAGAAAGAGCACAAACAGGGGGAGCGGCAGGCAGAGGGAGAGGGAGAAGCAGTCTCCCCACTGAGCAGGGAGCCTGACTGACAGCGTGGAGCTCAATCCCAGGACCTTAGGATCAAGACTCGAGCCGAAGGCAGACGCTTAACTGATTGAGCCACCCAGGTACCCTACCCCCCACCCCTGCACTATATCTTTAATGTGATGAACAGAAGCCATTTGCACAGACTCACATCATGTATCTCTGTCCCAACATGTGGAACACATAAAAGTCCATGACACCCAGCACCCAGACCTTGATTTCTAATACCATTCTCCAACAAAAGGAACCAGGGTCCAGGGAGAGACGGCTGATTCTAGACTGAGAATGTATACAAGATGGGCCTGGAGCATTTTGTGGTACCAGGAAGTAAGTGGTTTTTGTTTTTTTTTTAAAGATTTTATTTATTTATTTGAGAGAGAGAGAATGAGAGACAGAGAGCATGAGAGGGAGGAGGGTCAGAGGGAGAAGCAGACTCCCCGCCGAGCAGGGAGCCCGATGCGGGACCCGATCCCGGGACTCCAGGATCATGACCTGAGCCGAAGGCAGTCGCTTAACCAACTGAGCCACCCAGGCGCCCACCAGGAAGTAAGTGTTTAAAAAAAAATCCACCACAAAGATGGGGTTATGTCAACAGGACACAGGAACCAGCTGAAAGAGCTCCCAGTGCCCAAAGCTGAAACAATTTTTGCAGTGAAATAAAGCAATATTTGATTAAACCCCAAATATAACATAAATATCTATGACTCCATACGGATGTAAATAAGTGATTAAAGAAGTAAGTGGGGAGATAGATAGACCTCCCAGGCAGAAAAATTCCAAAAAAATCCCATAAACACTCAACCCTTGAGGAGAGGGAGCATAACTTCCAACTTATAAATGTGAACTATACATAACAGCTTCCTGGATGAAAATAGGATGGAAAAGGGGGAGGGAAAAGTAATTTATAGCAGAGACATCTGACATACATACCTCAACCAGGTGATGAAGATCAACAGTGATGTCATATTGAGAGCATGGACACTTGATATGGGATGACCCTTCACCTCTGTGATCTTCTTCCCTAAAACCCGTAACTCCAGTTTAATCATAAGAAGAACACCAGACAAGAACCAATTGAGAAACATTCTATAAAATGCCTGATCACTACTCAGAACTGTTAAGGTCATAAAGAATGAGAAAATTTGAGCAACTGTCTCAGCCAAGAAGAGATCAAGAAGAAATGACCACTAAATATCATGCAGTCCCCTGGATGGGATCCTGGAACATAAAAATAGCATAGAATTGGGAAAGTCCTGGAGACAGGAAGTGGATGGTGGGAGCCAGGGGTGGGGGTGGGGGAGTAGAAGGGGAGTTAAGTGTTTAATGGGGACAGAATTTCTACTTGGGAAGATGAAAAGTTTTGGAGATAGATGATGGTAATGGTTACACAACATGGTGAATGTACTTAATGCCCCCAAAGTGTACACTTAAAAATGGTAAATTTTGTTATGTGTATTTTGCCACAATTAAAAACAACAACAAAACACAACTCCAGAAGCCCTGTGTGCTTGACCAGATGGCTTCTGGAGGCTGCCATGTGGTTAAAAAAAAAAACCAGAAGAGCGTTTCTTTTTTGTTTGTCCTTTGTTTTTAATCACCATGCTCAAAACAATTGGTATAATTTGAAGCCAAAGCTTGGACACTTGAGGTTGTCCAGGAGTGACTTTTCATAATTCCTAAGAGATATGTCAGTAAAGGGAGAGCTTTCTTCAATCAAAGATCTGCTTACTACACACCCTCTGGGACTCTCCAAATGTGAAAATATTTAGAGATTCCAGGAAAGCTCTAAGCTCTTGGGCTGCCCTAGAACTCCCCACCAACTGGAGGCCCAGTAAGGACCTGGGGGGAAAAAGGAGTCCTGGGGTGTAGTTAGCAAAAGAAAGCCGAAGTTAGAACACCAGAGACCCAAACTCCTGGCCGTGAAAGGCAAGCAGTGGTGGGGAGTGGGGTTGGGTATGGGGGGGGGGGTGTGTTTCAGTACCATGGAGAGCTCTGAGCTGCCCAGAAAAATATCAATGCCCAGATCCTGCCAAAGTGTGTGTGTGGAGGGACGGGGCGAGGACACAGCAGCCTGGACCAAGGGGATGAGAGAGATGTAATCTCAGACCCCAGGGACTTTATTGTGGTGGTGGGGGGCGGCGTGAAGTGCCCTCCAATAGATCTACCTACTTTACTTAGTGAGAGACTGGGTTTCTGCTTTTCTAAATCTAAGGTAATGCAGAGCTGAATATAGGATTTATTTTTGTTTAAAAATTTTATTTGTCAGGGACGCCTGGGTGGCTCAGTCGGTTAAGCATCTGCCTTCGGCTCAGGTCATGATCCCACGGTCCTGGGATCGAATCCCACACCGGGCTCCCTGCTCCACGGGAAGCCTGTTACTCCCTCTGCCTGCAGCTTCCCCTGCTTGTGTTCCCTCTCTCTCTCTGACAAATAAAATTTTTATTTTTTATTTCTTTTTAATTTTTTTAAAGATTTTATTTCTTTATTTGACACAGAGAGAGACACAGCGAGAGAGGGAACACAAGCAGGGGGAGTGGGAGAGGGAGAAGCATACTTCCCGCTGAGCAGGGAGCCTGATGCGGGGCTCGATCCCAGGACCCTGGGATCATGACCTGAGCCGAAGGCAGATGCTTAACGACTGAGCCACCCAGGCGCCCCTGACAAATAAAATTTTTAAACAAAAATAAATCCTATATTCAGCTCTGCATTACCTTCCCCCTGCCCCCAGGCACTTGGCATCCTGCATGTCGCAGCACTGCCTAATAGGCTGGGCTCTGGAGTTAGATCAACCCCGCTGGACCACTGACTAGCCGCTTGTGACACAGGTAATCACTAAACCCATCTAAGCCTGAGTGGTTTTTTTTTCACCTGCAAAATGGGATGTTTATAGAGTATGGTAGGTAGATAGATGCTCTTCAAAGACATCCACCTCCTAATCACTGGAACTTATGGACATGTTAGGTCAGGTGACAAAAGGGAATTAAGGTTGGGTTGTAGATGGAGTTGAAGTTTGAATGAACTGACCTTGAAATGAGGAGTTTATCCTGGATTATTTGGGGGGACCCAAGGTAATCATAAGACTCCTTAAAAGTGGAAGATGGTCAGGGAGGTAACAGCTTGAGATGCTGCTGGCCCTGAGGATGGAGGAAGGGCCATGAGCCAAGGAATGCAGGCAGCTTTTAGAAGCTGCAAAAGGCAAGGGAATGAATCCTCTCCTAGACCTTCCAGAAGGGAGTGAAGCCCAGTATATTAGTCAGGGAGCTCCAGAGATACAATGTATGTATGAGAGTACATTTGTCTTGTTTTAATTTGTGGTCCTTGGTTACAGAAGCCATAGGAAACTGATACAGGAAGAATATCCCTCCTGGGGTCCTTGCAGGATGAAGTGAGACTGTGTATCAAGTGCTTGGCTTAGCCCAGGCATACAGACAGCACTCAATAACTGGAAATGGTTGAGTTACCAAATAGTCCCATTGCAGGGAACTCGGAAAACCCTGGGCTTCACAGGTGACAGTGGCCTGGATCCCAGAGCAGAAGAAACCTGTGGTTTCTCAGTTCTCTTCTGTTACTGCTGTCACTTCTGAAACTTTAAAGTGGACCCCCAAGTTCTGGAAGCACCACCATGTCCCTGCTGGGGAAGATTTGGTGAATTCACTGAGATTTCCAGAGCATCTGGCAATCAGATGTTATCCTGTGCTTGTTGGTCTTCACCATGAAAAAAATTCCTATTTGTGGGCCTTGTGGGGCTGTCATAAAAGCCATCAGTGCAGTCGAAATGGTCACGAGCTCCATTTCCACTAGGAGAAAATACTTGTGTTGTGGAGACGTGGGACTGGGGAGTGGAAGGGTCTGCGATTCTGTGTGGGGTGAAGGACAGAGAGGCAATCCACTGCGTCCTGTGCTTTGAGCTCCTATAACCTTAATCAGAGGGTCAGCAAACCACAGCCCCGGGGGGGCCAAAGCCAGTAGGGGAGGTTTGTGTTCCGAGCTTTGCCCCAGCCTCCCCGCAAGCATGGTAGGCGTGCCAAGTCAGCTGATAAAAGAGGCAAGTGTTCTGCTGTCTCATATCAGGGCTGGCACTCTTTCTGTAAGGGACCGGGGAGCAAATATGTTGGCTCTGCTATCACAGCTCAACTGTGCAGTGGTGGTGGAAAAGCAGTCATGGATGATGTGGCAATGAATGCATATGGTTTTGTTCCAATAAAACTTTATTTACTAAAGTAAGAGGTGGTCTGGATTAGACCCTGTCCTAAACCAACCTCCTTAAAAGAGGAAGTATGGGCCCTTAAAGCCACCCAAAATAGCTTCAAGAGGTCTGGAAGCTTCCATTCTTTTTTTAAGATTTATTTATTTATTTTTGGGGGGGAGGGGCAGAGGCAGAGGGAGAGAGTCTGAAGCAGACTCCCCGCTGAGCGCAGAGCCTGACTCAGGGCTCGACCTCATGACCCTGAGATCATGACCTGAGCCAAAACCAAGAGTCAGATGCCCAACGAACTGAGCCACGCAGGAGCCCTTGGAAACTTCTGTTCTTTTGCTCTTACCGACATTAGAACACCATGAGGCTGGTCTACTGGAGGATGAGACCAGAAAGTAGAGGCGAGCCTCCCAGCTGAAGCCCTTTAGACCAACCAGCCTACCACCGACCCACTGTTGGAAAGACTCCAACAATCTACTATTCGTCCCTTCAAGCTACAACCACTGTAATGCGTTTCTTGTGAGCCAGAAAGAGCCTACTTATATGCAAGCATGTTTATGTACCTATATACATATATATATTTAAATACAAATATGAGCTTTCTTAGCACGCTAATCTGCACCTTGCTTTTTTTAATACAACATATCGTGTACATCTTTCTCCATGAGGACATCTTTCCACAGTTTCATCTGCTGGATGACCTTTAACTTGGCATACAGATTTGTAATCCTCCTTCCCTGTAACACAGATGCATCCGTGCATCCAGTCTTGCCAAGAATGATCTCATTGACCCTAGGACAAAGCGAATGACACAACAGGAATGCAGAAAGACGACTCTCAGAGGGTTCCATATTTCTGGGGCAGAAGCCTACCCTTGTCTGCAAAGCAGGTCATTATGATTATATTTGCTATCACTTTTTTAAAAAGTGTGATAAAATACACTTGAAGTTTTTATTTTTATTTATTTATTTTTTAAAAAGATTTTATTTATTTATTTGACAGAGAGACCCAGCGAGAGAAGGAACACAAGCAGGGGGAGGGGGAGAGGGAGAAGCAGGCTTCCCGCCGAGCAGGGAGCCCGATGCGGGGCTCGATCCCAGGACCCTGGGACCATGACCTGAGCCGAAGGCAGACGCTTAACGACTGAGCCAGCCAGGTGCCCCCACTTAAAGTTTTTAAATGGTTAAGATGGTAAATGTTAGGGTGCCTGGGTGGCTCAGTCGGTTAAGCGACTGCCTTCGGCTCAGGTCATGATCCTGGAGTCCCGGGATCGAGTCCCGCATTGGGCTCCCTGCTCAGCGGGGAGTCTGCTTCTCCCTCTGACCCTCCTCCCTCTCGTGCTCTCTGTCTCTCATTCTCTCTCACAAATAAATAAATAAAATCTTAAAAAAAAAATAAGATGGTAAATGTTATTTTTTCTTGAATCATAGTTAACATACAATATAATGTTAATTTCAGGTGTACAGGTGATTTGAAAATTATATACATCATGAAATGCTCACCACCGTAAGTGTAGTTACCATGTTAGTCATTCTTAAGTGCACAGCTCAGGGGCATGAAGCACACTCACACCATCCTGCAGCCACCCCCACCCGCCGTCTCTAGAACTTTCCATCTCCCCACACGGAGACTCTGTCCCCATTAGCGCGGACTCCCCACCCCCTGCCCCAGCCCCGGCTCCCACCCTCTCCTCTCTGTCTGTGTGGAGTGGACGGGACTCCTCTGGGGACCTCCTGGGAGTGGAATCACGTGGGATGTGTCTTACTGGTTTATTTCCAAGCACAAGGTCTTCAAAATCCATCCATATTGTAGCAGGTGTCAGGATTTTTTTTTCCTTTCTAAGGCTGAATAATATCCTATCGTATGGGTGGATCACATTTTGTTTGTCTATTCATCCACCAATGGACACTTGGGTTGTTTCTACCTTTTGGCTATTGTAAATAATGCTGCTGTGAACATGGGTGTGCAAAAATCTGTTTTCAATTCTTTGAGTGTATAACTAGGAATGAAATGACTGGGTCACACGTAACTCTGTTTAATTTTTTTTTTAAGATTCTATTTATTTGACACAGAGGGACACAGTGAGAGAGGGAACACAAGCAGGGGGAGTGGGAGAGGGAGAAGCAGGCCTCCCGCTGAGCAGGGAGCCCGATGTGGGGCTCGATCCCAGGACCCTGGGATCATGACCTGAGCTGAAGGCAGATGCTTAACGACTGAGCCACCCAGGCATCCCTATTCTTTCTTCTTTAATATGAGGGATAGCACACATACAAAAGGACACAAGTGCACTAATCTCAAGTGACTGGCTTAATAAATTCTCCCCCCACCCCTTTACCTCCATCTCCACATAATCACCACTCAGACTACAATGTAAAACACATCCAGACCCTTCTTAGTCAATGCCTCAACCCCCAGAGACAACCCGTATCCAACTTCTAACACCATTCATTAATTTTCCTGGTTTTGCACTTCATATAAATGGAGTTAAGAAGTAGATCCCTTTTGTGGGTGGGTAACGGGTGAAACCATCGAAGAGTACGAGTATGATGAGCACTGAGAAAGGCATAGAATTGTTGAATCACTATATTGTACACTTGAAACTAACACTGCATGCTAACTCTACTCGAATTAAAATTAAAAATGAAATAAAAAAGAAACAAAAAGCCCCCAAAGAACAAACTGCTCTAAAAGAAAGAAAGAAAGAAAGAAAGAAAGAAAGAAAGAAAGAAAGAAAGAAAGAAAGAAAGAGAGGGACACCTGGGTGGCTTAGTCGGTTAAGCGTCTGCCTTCGGCTCAGGTCATGATCTCAGGGTCCTGGGATCAAGTCCCGCATCGGGCTCCTTCCTCAGCGGGAGCCTGCTTCTCCTTCTCCCTCTATCTGCGGCTCTGCCTACTTGTGTTCTCTCACTATCTTTGTCAAAGAAAAAAAGGAAGAGGAAGAGCCTCTTTGGTGTTGCTTCACTGCCCTTCCCTGACGGCTGCGTGAGATCCACCCACACCGGCGCGCATACCCGTTCTTTCCTTTTCGGTGCTGTGTGGCATCCCCTTTTCTGAGTATACCACAATTTCTTCACCTGCTCTCTTCTGGAAGGACATTGAAATCATTTCCAGTTGTTGGCTATTGTAAGTAAAGCCCCTGCGAACATTCCAGGGCATGTCTTTTAGTGGGGACTCAGACACTTATTTCTCTTGGGTGAGCACCAAGGAGGGGGATCACTGAGACCTGGGGTGGGTGTAGTTAGCTTTTGGGGGTCCAGCCAACAGCTTTCCAAAGTGATTGCTCCAATCTGCGCTACCAGCAGCAACGCATGGGAGTTCTAGTGGCTTGCCCATCCTCACCAACATTAGATATCGTCAGTCTCTTTAATTTTGGTTACTTGGGGAAGGGAGATGTCCACCATAATTTAAAAGATAATAGTAGCCAGGCGATCAAAGTTAACAGCTCGGTCATAAATCCTGTTGGCAGCAGGTGTGTTGATGTTATCTGATGAGAATGGCATTTTATCTCTGGGTCTTCCTCCCCCAAACCCAATAGTCCCATACTAACCACAAGAAAAACATCACAAAAACAAATTAAGAGACAAAATGCCTGATTGATCCTCCTCAAAACTTTCAAGGTACAAAACCTGTCACATCCAGAGAACACTGGGACAGAAAAAAGATGTTAGGGAAGAACTAAGGAAATGCAAATAAAGTTTGGACTTTAGTTAGTAATAATGTATCAATGTTGGTTCTTTAGCTGCAACAAATGTATCATACTAATGTAACATGTAAAAAAGGGGGGACTGGGTATAGGGTGGCGGGGCATAGGAACATTCTGTACCATCTTTGCAACTTTTTGGGTAAATCTTAACTATTAAAATTAAGCACTTTTACAAAGATAATAGTGTATTTCCTTGATTTAAACATGCCTGAGTCTCCTTTCGTCTTTACGATTTTGGTATCTAGATGCATCTTGATTTAAGAAAGAACTGCTGCTGGCCCCCGAGAAGGGGGTGGCTTGTCAGCAGGTGGTTCACTCCAGACCTGAAGGTGAAAATCCTGGGTGGAAGTCTGAAGGCTCCACAAGTATTTAGAACTGTAGGAGAGGATGAACCTCTTCACTTAGGGACCAGATTCGACTCTGCTGGTGCCCTGGCCTCTTCTGTTGGACACGACTGTTTTGAGACTCCAACAGCCAGTATCTGCATCTGGAGGACTGTGGCAGGCTAGAAGTGCTGGGGAATTCACATCCTCCCAACCCCTCCCACCCCTCCACTGATAACAGGAGTTAGTGCGTTAAGTACCCCAGCTCCTTCGTCCCCCCGGGTGGGCTCATGCCAAGGTATGTGTTTGCGTATCCCCAGAGTCTCTGTGATGGTGGAGGTCCCACTAAGACAGCTGGTATCAGAGCGCACCTGTCTCTTCCTGTCCCCCCTCCCCCCCAGGCAGTTCTCTGCACCTCTCAAATCATCAACCTGCACTCATGTCCTTGTTCTCAGAGTCAACTCAACCCAGGACAGGGACCAGAACAGTGGCCAGAGGAGGTGATTCTGGAAAGAGCTAGCTGCACAAGGTGGGTGGGTGATAGAGGCCATCGTGTGTGGGGGCCAGCCCCATCTCTCCAGCTCTGAGCGCCAGGTGGATGGGCATACACGCTTGCCATTTCATCCCCAAGGCTTGTCTCAGCCCTGCCTGGCTGCCTCACTCTGCATCACCTCTGAGGGTGTACAAGTGGCTGGGATGGAGTCCCTGCCCTTGCAGGATTCTGGGGGAACCAGATCATCAGAATAATGTTGGAGCAGGGTCTCTGCCCCTTGGCGCTGCTGACGTTGGGGCGGTTCGTTCTCTGTGGGGGGTCTCGATGCTAGCCTCACCCCTGGTCGTTATAAGCACAGATGTCTCCAGACACGGCCCAGTGTCCCCTGGGGGCCGGATTGCTCCAGGTGAGAGCAGTGGGCCCCTTTCATTTCAAGGCCTGCATTTAAAGCTGCCCCCTATCCCTTTCCTTCTCTTACTTTAGTGATCTCCCTGACACCATTCCTGTATAATAAATTACATCTTATCAGCTTATTGTTTGCTGCCCTTCCTGGAACGTAAGTTCTATGAGGACACGGGTTTCCATCCACTGTCCTGGCTACTAGGTTCCCAGCACCTGGAAGAGGGCCTGCTATGTAGTAGCTGCTTATGAAATACTTGTTGAATAAAGGAGTTGAGCAAAGACACGAGTGGATGAATGGTTAGCAGGAAGGAAGGCAGGTGCAGGGAGATTTCCTTTCTGGCTGCGTGGGGATGGGAGATAAATCCTAAATAGAGTGAACAACCATCCCTGTGTGCCCAGAACAGAGGGGTTCCCTGGGTTTCCAGTGCTGAGACTGGGACAGTCCTGGGCAAACCAGACGGCTGGTCACCCTACAAACTACCATAACAGTACCAACAGCAATGCTGGTGGCAAATAACTTCCATGTAGCAGGCACTGTTCTAGCACTTTCTATGGTAACTGACTTGACCCTCTCAAACATCCTGGGGCAGGGACTGGGGGCATCGGCTGCTCAAATGAGGAAACGAGCAGAGGTGGAGACACTCACCCGGCAGGGAAGGGAGGGCTGGGATTGGAATTCTGTGGGTACAGGGCAGGTGTAAAGCATACTCTGGGGCCACACCTTGTCTGTGGAGTCCAGGAAGGTTCTGGAGGAAGTGAGCAGAGAACAAGACTGATGGCAGAGGGAGGAGTCTTGGGGAAGCACGTTCCAAGCAGGGGAACGGCACGTGCTGAGGGCCGGGGGCCAAGGTCACCCTCCTCCAGGGCTTGTCTTGACATCCCTCAGATGGTGGGGGACAACGGGCAGGGGAGGGGAGGGATGGGAAGCTGCTGTCTGCAGCCACTCTCCGGTTGGCTGCCTGAGTCAGGGTCTGAGAGGTCCCTGGGGGTCTCTCTGCAGGAAGGAGAGAATAGACAGAGGGAGGGGGGAAGGAAGGAGGGGAAGGGATGGAGGAGGAGGCAGGAGGGAGAGAGGGAGGGAGGGTGTTTCCTGAGACACATGCTTTGGCTGCCTCTGTGTCCTATGGGATGGAAGCTGAAAATAGCCTGAGAGCCCGGGAGCCCGAGGTGGCTGACTGGCTCTCTTCACTGGGAGGATGAAGGGTGGCTCTGGGCTTTGGGTTCCTCAGGCTGGGGACCCTAACCCTTGTCCCAGGCTGTCCTTAGCTCACAAAGTCCAGTCTAGCTAAGTTATCCATGGGGGGTTTGTCCCTCTTCGGAGCCTTCCTTCCTTGTCACCTGGGTGACTGTCTGGCCCCCTCACTCCTCTTCCTTTACCACCCCCCCAACCTCCCAGTGTGTTCCCTGCATAGCAACCAGGGGAATCTGTTTTTAGAAAGCTTTTTATTGATAGACATACAAAAAGTGCATGATGGATACTTTTTCACAGGTGAATGTCCCTGTGTCACCCCTCTGATTCCTGAGCTAACCACTGTCCTGACTTTTTAAAGATTTATTTATTTATTTGACAGAGAGAGACACAGCGAGAGAGGGAACACAAGCAGGGGGAGTGGGAGAGGGAGAAGCGGGCTTCCCGTGGAGCAGGGAGCCCGACGCGGGGCTCGATCCCAGGACCCTGGGACCATGACCCGAGCAGAAGGCAGACGCTTAACGACTGAGCCACCCAGGCGCCCCCGCTGTCCTGACTTCTGACGCCCTTGGTTAGTTGGCCTTGGTCTCGAGCTTCCAACAACCCAGACCCCGCGTCTTTCCCTCCCCATCCCCGGGAGGGAGCACCCACGGGGACGTGGACGCTGCTGCCAGGACTCCACCTTCCACCTGCGTGACTTGAGCAGGTCACTGCCCGTCAGGCCCCTCACCTGGCGAGAGCAGAAACCACCACCCGCCCTCCCGGGAGCTGTGACACTTAAGGGAGGTACTGAAAAGGCAGGGGGTTGGCTCCCTCGCTGACACGTAGCAGGGGCTCAGTGAACACAGGTGTCTGTATTCGTGAGTGTTCTCCAGGCTAGCAGAATCCACAGGACGTGTGTGTATTAATATACATATGCAGAGACGTACACGCGTGTGTACTGCAAACATGGGACACCCCTGCACGTGTATAACGTGCACCACGCATGTGTACGCACGTACAGCACACACGTATGCCCATCTACACACACAGATACATAACACACACATGCACCTGTGTGTACGTGGA
This sequence comes from Neomonachus schauinslandi, assembly GCF_002201575.2. Lineage (NCBI taxonomy): Eukaryota > Metazoa > Chordata > Mammalia > Carnivora > Phocidae > Neomonachus > Neomonachus schauinslandi. Next base: position 213,201,437 of record NC_058403.1, on the reverse strand, counting down.
CACACCTGTACGTAGACATACCCACACATACACTACGTGCATGCGCACACACGGAAATGCATACGCGTGTATATACACACACATCCACACCTGCTTTTATTTTAGGGACCTGGGTCATGTGACCGTGGGGGCCGGCCAGCCAGAAACCCGTCAGGCAGGACCCCACGGAAGAGCTGACGTTGCAGCCAGTGGCCGACAGAGGTCCCTCCTTGGAGGGAAACTTACTTGAAGACCTTCAACTGACTGGACGGGGCCCACCCCAGCATGCCGGGCAACAACGTCCCTGGCCCCGAGTGAGCCGATTTAGACGGGATCTCATGTGAACGCCAGCCCCTGGACACACCCCAAGTAACGTCTGCGGGCCCCAGTGGACACACGGCATTAAGAACCCTCTTGGCTTCCCCGGCACTGGCCCGATCCTCCCTGCGGGCAGGGTAGTCCCCCTTCGACACTCTTGGGTGCGCAGGGCCTGGCGCCGAGCAGATGCTCAGCAAGCTGCGTTCCCGGGGGCGAGTCGCGTACCCCAAGCGGTAGCGCAGGCCTCCCGGGCCGCGGGCGTCCTATTTCACGAGGAATTACGGCTCTACTGGGCGTGGGCAGGGGGGGCCCCCACTCCTCCGGGGCGGGGCTCGAACCTGTCATCCCAGACCGGCGGGGTCTCCCCGGGTCCCCGCGTCGGGCCGGCGGCGGCGGCCGAGGGCAGCCGAGGACGTGCGTGCG
>NC_058403.1:213179104-213200317 GCF_002201575.2 Neomonachus schauinslandi | reverse complement strand
GCGGGAGCGGGAGCGGGAGCGCGGCGGGCGCCGTGGGCGGGCGTCTTCGGGGCGCCCTTCGGCGCGGACGCCCGGCGGGGGGACCGGGGCCCCGGGGGACCCGGCGGGGAAGCCCGCGCGCCCCGCCCCTCACGCGCGCTCCGTGTGTGTCAGTTTTTGGAAACGTCGCGGCCGGGGGCGGGGTCGGGGCGCGGCGACCGCCCGGGAGCGGGTGTTGGCTGCCGGCCCTGGCTTCTCCGCGGTCGGAGGGTTTCGCGGTTTCCAGCCCGCCGCGCGCACCGGAGCTTTCTATTTTTGCTCATCCTGCGGCCGGAGGCGAGGTCGAGCCCGGGCCCTGGCTTTTCCGGCTGGCAAAGTGTGTGTGTCTGTATGTGTGTGTCCGGCCGCCGGGGCAGTGGGCAGGGCGGGAAGACCGACGTCCAAGGTGACGAAAGTGGGGAGAACCTTCAAAACTCCAACCGTTCCACCAGCCTCCGCCTCTCTCCGCCCTTGTGACAGCGCTCCGCATGCACCAGTTGGCTGGCCAGCGCATTCTTTAAAATTGAGTTATTTTTTTATCCTTAGCTCGCACGCAGCGCGATCACTGTTTTTGGCACGGTGCAGCTCCAGGGGTCTTGACAGGTCCATCCTCATCAGGCCCCTGTCAGCCCTCCGTGTGCCCTTCCACCAGCTCAGCTCTTTTCTCTCTGCTCCTGTCTTGTCTTTTCCAGGAAGTCAGATAAATGGAATCAACAGCAGGCAGCTTTCTGGCCCAGTAGGGCCTTTCTGAGACTCATCCATGTTGCTGTGGGTATCAGCAGTCCGTCCTTGCCATTGCTCTGTCCTATTCTGTCTTTTCATTTCCCTGTTTCACTGCCCGGTGGTGGCCTTGTGGGATGTTTCTAGTTAGGAATAAAGCTGCTATGAGCACGTGGGGGCAATTTCTACGCGAACTTGGCTTCTCACCTTGGGAAGCATTCAGGGGGAGGACAGTGGGGCCTGTGCTGCTCTGTGTGACACTTTTGCATCTCCCAGATTGGCACTGTTGGGCATTGGAAGACTGAGGGAATGCACTGTGACCCACTGTCCAGCCCTGGACACCAAGGCGAAAGTTCACCCAGAGCCAGCCACCGGGTCCCCCTCACCACCATCTTTTATTTGGAGCAGAGCAAGGCCCACAGTGATTTGTACCTGGTGTAAACAAGGCCTTCCGTGCTGGGCCTGGCTTTCTAGTGGCCGCTGGTTCTGAACTGCAGAGCGTCTTTCCCTCACTGGCCGGGACCTCGCTTGGCAGGGGGATGGGATTGTGCTGCCCGCCTGGCCAGGCACTCTGCCTGACGTCAGCAGGCCCTTTCCTGGTGTGGTTGTCCCACTGCCAGGCCCGTGGGCAGGCGGGCCCCGTGAAATCCTCTGCTAGTGCAGTGACAATCAACGCTCCTGCTACAGCTTTGTGGCGATGTCTGTTAACTTCCCGTATCCCTACTGACGAAGTTTGCTTTCTCATGTGAAGCGAGGACCAGTACTTTCAGAAGGGTTCATATTTTGTGATGATTCGATGATGACTATGTTAAGAAAACGGATGACTTCATAAGTTAACTTTTCAGAAGGTCAAACTGTCAGGTCAGACTGTTGACTACGTGTGCGAGATGACTGGGCCCATTTGTTCACGGATCCATTCATTCTGCCAGCACCTACTGGTTGCTTCCGGTGCTCCTGGGGCCGCAGAGGACAGTGGACAGTATTCGCATGCTCAGGAAACGTGTAAGCATAGGGAGGTGGGAGATCTATAAACCCACAAGTTCAGCACTTATGTGGCCACATAGATAGCTGCCGGCTGAGGTGGTCCTGGAAGGAGGGGCTGCTGGTTTTGTCCTGGGGGAGGTGTGGGTGGCTTCTTGGAGGTGGGGGCATCTGCAGGAGGAAGTACCAACAGTCACAACCACCCACACTGGGAAATGTCCAGGGTCAGAAACAGGCTTTTTAGGAAATTAACAAATGGGAGGGAAGGTGGGGGCGGTGGCGGCTGAGTTTTGTTGCTTCCATGACTTAAGAGTTCTCGGATACTCACCTACAGCTCAAGGTGGCTCTTGTCTTAGTGGGAAAACCAGGTCCCAGCTGGAAGGGGGGTAGTAGTATTTTTGGCTGCCTGGCTGCGGGGCAAGAACCTTCGAGGGCGTGGAGTGGTCCATCTCCTCCATGACTTATTAAGCCTGTGGGCGGGGGAGCAGCCCCATCGTGACTGTCCCCGCCTTCAGCTTCCTCCCGGGGAGCCCACGATCTGATGAATGCCCTCTGAGCAGTCATGCCCTTTATGCAGGAGGATGAGTGGGTGGGCAGAGTGAGCCATCCCTCCCTGTGACTCAGAAAATATTTTCTGATGCTGACCTAGGCTTGTGTGAGCCTTCTGCCTAATCCGCACTCAGGTGGAAGGCAGATTAACCCTTAGACAACCTTGTGTGGGCGGAGTAGCTACTTCAAAAGGGGGAGGGATAATCAGAAAAGCCTGTCTTTCATATGTGGCTGTTAGTTTTCATAGTCGGGTCCCTAGGATCCAAATGCCTGCCGGTACTCTGTTCTGGATGGGTAGGGGACGGAGGGAGCAGGAACTTCAGATGTTCCCTAGGGAGGCAGGGGCGGAGCTGCAGGGCACCTGCCTGCCCAGTCTCCCTCTGGGAGCTCTGCCTTTTTTTCCCTTAAACTATTAATTTCGAAATAATCATATATTTACTTGAAGCCATAAGAAGTAACAGGGGCGCCCAGATGGCTCAGTTGGTTAAGTATCTAACTTTTGGTTTCAGCTCAGGTCATGATCTCAGAGTTGTGAGATTGAGCCCCAAGTTGGACTCTGCACTCAGCCGGGAGTCTGCTTCTCTCCCTTTCCCTCTGCCCCGTGCTGTCTCTCTCTCTCAGATAAGTAAATCTTATAAAAAAGAAAGAAGGAAAGAAAGAAAGAGCAGAGACATCCTGTGTTCTCCTTATCCAGCTCCCCCAGTGGTGACATCTTACAACCAGAGCACAAGATGAGCACTCAAGATACGGAGCATTTTGGGGTCCTCCGGTGAATGTGGGACCGGTGGGCTGCCAGGGTTCTGCATTTGGGAGCAACTGGGTCCTGGGCCCCATGCCTCTCTCGGGAAAGTCCTTACCCTGCCTGACTTCCCCTGCAAAGTGTGCCTGGGTCTCCCTAGCTGTGGGAATAATGTTCCTGTTTCCTTCCTCTTGCTCAGGGTTGTACTTCCTGAAGCCTCTCTCTGCTTTCTCTGTCCCCTTGAGGTGTCCCTACAGTTCTCACCACTCGGGGCTCCTGCTAGCCCAGGCCACGGTATTGATTCTGCAGGTATTTGCCGAGGACCTGCCGCTTTTTGGGGGGTGCCGGGGTGTCGCTCTGCCACTCCACAGCCCACACGTGGCTCCAGCCTGCCCCTCAGTGCCTCGCCATTCCCTTGCTCCATGCTGTCCTAGCTCCTGCTCTTCCTGAACGCAGTCTTCCTTCTCCCCGACCTGCATCCCGCTTCCAGTTCGAGCCCGTGGGCCCTCTCCCCTGCGCTGTACCAGCCCTTCTTCCTGTCTGTTGTGTGGCACCTGGGGTGCTGCCAGTGGAGGTTGGGAGGTCAGGGCTCTGGGCTTTACCATGCAACCGCCCTAAGCCTCAGTTTCCTCTCTCTAGAGAGACTTGGGCTTGAGTTCCCCTCAGCTAGTCATGGGGGTGTGTGGGCTAGTGTGCAGAAAGCATTAGCTTCACTCCACGTGCTGTGGGGGTGGGGGTGTGAGTGATGGATACTCACTCTGATAACGCTTTTGTCGTTTAAAAACCCAACCCTTCTTTTTAGGAGTTGGGGGACAGGGCTTTCTGGGCTTTGTGGTAGGGCTAGGGATAGAGGAGGACACAGGTGCCGGTGGGGGGTAGTGTGGCCTGTCAGACCACAGGAGCCCCCATGGGGCTCAGGTTTCTGCTCTGGATGGCTGTTTTGCTGTGATCTGTTTAAAGGGGTGAACCGGGTTGTTTCCCCTGGTGTGCATGTGGCTCACGGCGGCTGGGCTGCATCCCTGGCCTGGCAGTTCGGGTTGTCTGCCCCAGATGTGCCGGGTACGGGAGGCCAGGCGCAGGGGCCTGGGCACAGGGAGGGTCCAGGAGGACAATCAACAGGAGGGGGCAGTGCTGGGGCTTGTGGGTTTTGTTTACAAGTAACAGCTTTATTGCAGGGTAATTCACACACCGCTCCGTCTATCCATCTAAAGTACGTTGCCACAGACCAGTCCATTCACAGGGTTGTACAACTGCCGCCTTTAGTCTCAGAACATTCCATCACCCTAGAAAGAAACTCGTCCCCATCAGCTATCACCTCCCCCCCCAGCCCCCGAGAGCCCCCTTCCCGTCCGTGGATGAGCCCCTTCTGGACGTGTCACCCACGTGGACTCACACCCCGTGTGGCCTTCTGTGTCTGGTTCCCTCCCTGAGCGTCGTGGGCTCGGGGTCCGTCCCCGGGGCCGCGCGTGTGGGCGACTCTCCTGCTCACTGAGGCTGAGTGATGTTCCTCTCCACGTATGGACCAGGTGGCCACGGCTGCTGCTAGGATGCCACAGTTCCAGACTCCTTCCTCGTGGGGGCTCCTTCCTCTGGACCCCCTGGTCATTGGATTGCACGGAGCACGGCCTCCGGGGCTGTGTGGGACCGAGTTTGCGCCCGAGTGAGGTCTGATGGGCCCTGCTGCTCCGGCCTTCTGGACAGCTCGTGCAGGAGGCTTCGCATCAGCGCTGCCAGTCCTGCCCGGGCGTGGCTCCTCAGACCACTCTCGGGTGCTCCTTAGCACGCCCTCCCGTTTTCCCTCTCCCCTCCCCCAGCTGTATTTATGGCCGCGGGGGGATCCCTGTGGCCCACCCTGCTTCCCACGGCGACTCGGGGGGCTCGCGTGTCGATTCTTTCGTTGGAGCGCCTCTTCGAGATCGTTGGCCACGGCCACACCGCAGGCCCGGTGTGCTGCTGGGATGGCGTTGCGCGGGACTCCCTTGCCCTGGAGACTTGGGGGCTGCGGGTCTGGTGGGCCGGGTGCTTTTAGATGTGGCCCAGTCCTCTGAGCAGTCTTGTTTGTCAGGGTTGGCGCTGGGCAGCGTGGCCCCGTGGAGAGGGGTGCAGTGGGGGTGGTGGCAGGAGCCAAGGCCTCCTTCCTGGTGAGTCACTGCTGGCTGTCGTCACAGAGCTGAAACATTCCCTGAGAGCCAGGGTGCGTCACAGGTGAGTGGTTGGCTCGGCCCCCCCTCCCCCGGGAGAAGTTACCTGAGCAGCATAAGCTGCCCTCCTTCTGGCCCCTTTGCAGCGTGACATTGTTTCGGGGGCCATGCAAGTTTAGTCCTTAAAACTAGTGAAGCTCAAAAGCAGTGGCTGGGTGACTTGACTTTTTCTACAGCTTGGGGGAGTGAATTTGCTGCTCTCACGGATCCTATGCTTCATCGTGGTAGTGACTGGCTTCCTGTCACTCAGCCCAAGCAGGCGCCCCCAGTGTGACCACAGTCACTGTGTGGGTCTTTAAGTAACTGTCCCCTTCTCTCCCTGTGCCGCCTCCTACCATGGACAGCAGGCCCAGAGCCCCTGGGGTACCCATTGCTGCGTAGACACCAGGGCTGTGAGCTGGGAGATTGTCTCCCCTGCGCAGATCTCTCATTGTGTGGGTACGTGGAGTCTGAAGACCCAGCCAGTTGAGAGCGGAGGTCTGGGAGAAGGACCAGCACAAACAGGAGGGCTTTCCAGCGTAGGTGTGTCCCCACGGGGTCCGGTTTACAGACAAGGGAGCCACGCACAGAGATGACGAGACCTGTCCCAAGTCCTGTCCCTCCCGGATGGCAAGCCCTCCTGCGGAAGGGCCCCGCGCTTGGTTGAATGCTGTGGGGTGGTTAACCACGTTTGAACGGGAGCGCCCTGGGCTCTCCCGAGCCGCCGTCTTTGCCAGGTCTCCGGCCTCTCGCCCTGCCCCACTCTGCACCCTATCCTGAGGGCTAAGTGTGAACTGCAGACCTGAGCCCTCGTTCACCTCCCAGAGTACCATCAGTAGCTGTGCTCGGCCTTGGGGGAGCTCCCAGACTCTGCCTGCTCTGGGCACCGCACATCGACCTTCCTCCCCTCTAGGCTGACCTCCAGGGTGATTAATACCCTCCCATCCCGGCCTTCTTACTATTGTTTTGTGCTCTTTACTTATTTGTACACATGGCCTGTCTTTCTGGGTTCTTGCTTATTTGAACTGGAAAAGGTGCTATCGCTATAAATACTTGAATTGGTCATGTTAAGAACAAACCATAAATTAACTGCTTTTGCTCCCCCTGCTTAGCTTAACCATGAACTCAGCCCGAAGTGGCGCTGTTTTAAAGTGATTAGGAATTAGTGTTTATTTTGTCAAAGGGCCATGTAGTAATATCTGTGAAAGGGCAGCTTCTGGATGAAATTTAAGGTGATTATTAAGATAGCAGATTGACCACGTTGAGTGTTGAGATGTTTAAACAGATTCAGACTGTAATGTATTACATTTCTCAGTGTGGGTGTTATGTTACACATTTTCCTTATTTCTGAGTTGAGGAATACAAAATTTTAGCAGGGGAAAGGTACTGTAAAATTTATGGAATTACTAATATATTCGGAAGCCTTCAAGTATGCTCTTTTTTTCTTTTTTTTTTAAGTAAGCTCTAGGCCCAATGTGGGGCTTGAACTCACGACCCTGAGATCAAGGGTTGCATGCTTTCCCGACTGAGCCGGCTGGGCGCCTCTAAGTGTGTTGTGCTTATCATTATAGTGCTCCTGCCAAGTAAGAAGGCAGCAGGCAATGTCCCCGTCAGGTGGATAGAAGGTCTTCTCTGGGTGGGGTTGGGAGTGGGCTGAGGGACTGCGTGTGCCCGGAGCACATGCAGACCCCGATAGCACCTTTCTCGTTTGTCTGCATTTGGAGAACCTTCTGAGTTTCACTTTCCTGTGCGACATTTTTGCACTTGGAAAGGATTTTATTTTTACTTTTACTCTTTTTTTAAGATTTTATTTGTTTATTTGAGAAAGAGAGAGAGAGAGCAAAGGAGAGCTCAAGCAGGGGAGGAGAGGGAGAAGCAGACTCCCCACGGAGCAGAGAGCCCGATGCGGGGCTCCATCCCGGGACCCTGAGGTCATGACCTGAGCTGAAGGCAGACGCTCAACCGACTGAGCCACCAGGTGCCCCTGGAAAGGATTTTTTTTTTTTAATTTAATTTTTCAATTTATTTATTTTTGAGAGAGAGAATGACAGAGAGAGAGAATGAGAGGGGTGAGGGTCAGAGGGAGAAGCAGACTCCCCCGGAGCAGGGAACCCGATGCGGGACTCGATCCCGGGACTCCAGGATCATGACCTGAGGCGAAGGCAGTCACTCAACCAACTGAGCCACCCAGATGCCCCGAAAGGATTTTAGACAGAAGAGCGTGTTGTACAAATAGAACAGAGTTGCTGTAACCCTCACTCAGCTGCCCGTGGCACCAGGATCCCAAGCCGGGGCTCAGCGCTGAGGAGACTCAGGACTCCGTGTCCCTTTCTGCTCAGGTCCAGCCCAGGGTCCCCTTAGTGTTTAGTTGTTGTGTGTCCTCAGCTCTAACCTGGGCAGTCCCTCATGTCTACGGAAAGGCCAGCACCTGTCATGACCTGCCCACCCTGCAGGGGGCCTTAGTGTGGGGTTGGAAGTGCATTCTTGGCAGGAGTCCCACAGGCCGACGCTGTGTCTCCTCGGGCATCACCTCCGAGGCTGCTGAGGCTGTGCATCTTCCTGTGGACGGTGCTGACCTTGAGCCCTGGTTGTGGCGGCCGCGCCGGGTCCCTCTCCCGTCCACGGTCAGGTTGCTGCTACGTTCCCCTCTTTCCTGGGGGACAGGGTGCGTCGAGGCTGTCTGGGACCCTGGGGGGCCTTGCCTACAGCAGTTGCCGCAGCCTCCGTATCGTGGGGCTTTCTCCTTTCCTCCACCGCACTCCCGCGTTGACTGCAGTTCCTGTCTGGGAGAGCTGCGGCTGTCCTCCGCTTACTCACACGTTTCTAGCCTCTGCGTGGACTGCATTCTCCGGGTGATGGTCCAGTCTCTGAGGAGCTTGTTGCTCACGTTCTGGAGCCGGCCCCCCGGGAGCGCCTCCAGGCTTTCTCCTGGGGCCTGGGCCTGCCCATGCCCCTTTGGGGACACGTCTTTGCTGCCTGGTGCACAGGATGTCGGGGCTCGTCTTGTGTTTTCCCTGCCCCAGCCCTGGAATCAGCCATTCCTCCAAGGAGCCTGGTTGCTTTTCAGAGTCCTGTGGAGGAGAGTACCAGTGCTGGGCACGGTCGTGCAAACCTGGATTTAAAACCGTGAAGGAGCTGTGGCCTGCCCAGCCCTCGCCACCGCTCTGAGGGCCTGTCCCTCCACGTGGGTTCTCAGGGGCGCAGAGGCCTCCTGGCTGCGCGCGGTTTTCCGCTGGGCGTGGGCAGCTGCCGCGGAGGGTGCCCGGCACCTCGGGTCAGAGCGGGGCTGCCTTGCCTGCTCCAGGGTTCCTGGGCCAGCCGCAAAAGTGCATTTTGTCAGGAGCCACTGTTTGCGGCCATTTTTGGCGCCGGGTGCCACTGCCGGCTGAAATTCCACCTTCCCAGCTGCCACTTCTGGTTGGATTTCTGGTTTTCCACCTGTGTCCTCCTCCCTGCCTTCGGCCCGGAGGCCTGCTCCTTCTTGGCCAGCTCCTCGTCCCCTCCTTTGGTCCTGGGCCACCCTGTGAACGCTGGCTGTGTATCGCCTGTGCCCTGGGGATCATTGTCTTCGTTTGCTTGGGCTGCGCTGATGGGATACCGTGGGGGGCGGCTTGAAACATAGACTCTGATTTCTCATGGCCCCAGAGGCTGGCAGTCCGAGGCCATGGTGCCGGCAGGGCTGGTACCTGGGGAGGGTCCACTTCCTGTGCAGCCCCGCCTTCTCGCTGTGTCCTCACGTGACCAAGAGAGAGTGCTCTGTCCCTTCATCCCCTTACATGGGCACTGATCGCACAGGGGTCCCCACCTTCGTAACCTCCCTTAACCCTATCACCTCCTCCTGTCTCCTAAGGCCCTGTCTCCTAATACCATTCCGCGGGGGGTCAGGGCTCTAGCGTGTGCATCTGGGGGACCCAAACATTCTGTTCTTCACAGTGTCCCTGCGTCTCACCATCTGGCCCCTCCAGCAGCTCCGAGAGTACTTCCATATTGGTGTCTTTGTTCAGCTTCTTCTTTTTTGGAGTGTGTTGGCTGGAGATCCAGCTCACTTGGCTGGGCCTGGCTCCCCGCCTGTGACAGCCCTGGCTGGGTGCAGTGCTCTGTATTTGCGTTCCTTTATGAGGCCTGTGTCCATCGCGCACACCTCGGCCGTGGCCTGTCCTGTCCTCAGGTGTGGTTGGCGGGGCTCGCTTCCACCGCCTTCCTGGAGCCCATAGGGCAGGCGCTCCATTGCTGCCACCCTGCTCTGCCGTTGCTGGGGGTGTGTAGACATCTGGGACTGGCTGTGGACGCGGCTGGCGTGATTCTGTGCAGCCTGGGATCTCTGCTGCCCTGCACCAATTTGCTCATCTTCACATGAAAGCCTGTCCCTTTTTGATGCTCAGGCCCTGCAGGGGCCACATTGTGCTGGTCTGCTGTCCTCACCGCTGCCCCCTGCCCCCGGTCCCAGGTGCTTGGGCACACAGGCGGACAGATGAGGCTGAGCACCCCAGCCAGGCCCCTAGGCCCTGTGCTCTCCACCCTGCTGGGCTTTGTAGCTGCAGCCCTCTGGTCCTCCTCCCGGACCGAGTGTTCTGGATGCCTGCTGATTTTGCACTGTGTCCTTCACTCCCACCAGATCTCTGCCGCCAAAGCCCTGCCGCTGATAGAGACAGACAGCAGGCCTCCCGCCATGTCCCATCACCCCACCTTCATTCTCTGCCCTTCTCCGCACCTTAGAGCTCTGTCTGCATGTCACCATCCCATCCACGGCAATTCCCACGTCAGTTTACTCAGGGCCGTGGCTCTCAGAGTGGCGTCCCAGAGCCGGCAGCCTTCGCATCACCTGGGAACTTGTTAGGAATGCAGATTCCCAGACCCCCAGACTTGCTGAATCTGAGACTTCATGGGTGGGCCCCATCTGTGCTCAGGAGCCTTCCAGGGGATTCTGACGCTTGGCACAGTGTGAGACCCCTGCTTCAGAGGACCGCTTGGGTTCTGCCCGCCGCCTGTGAATCCTGATGGGAGCCGAGGGCACTCCCTGGATGTTGTTCTTGTTGCAAACGGAGTCAGGAGAATGGAGCTGGTGGGCGGGTTCCCCGGGCACGCACCCCTCTGTGCACCTCTTGGTCTTCCCTCTGCAGCCCGCCTCTCACCGACACCTCTCCAGTCGTGCAGAGGAGGTCTGAGTGCTCAGGAGCCTGGGCTCATGCCCTTGCGGAGGGCATCTCAAAGACCCTCCTGTGCACACTTCTTGTGCTGAGACTACAGACCTGCCGGGGACAGGCTGTGGCGGAGCCAGACCTTGAGTTCTTGTCCTGGGCGCTTGTTCTCAGGTTTGTCCTCAGGGTACAAGAGGGGGCCGGGCCTGGCCTAGTGAGGCAGCTGGGGCTCCCCGCACGCTCTGTCCCTCTGTGCGTGTGCCGTCCACACACCGTCTGTGCTGGGCAGTGCTGAGGACACAAGGGCCAGTGGCCTCACACTGCCACCGGAGTTGGGGAGGCGAGTTTCACGGCAGGGACAGAGTTTCGTGTCACCTCCGGGTGTGACGACTGCCCCCTGGGCGGTGTGCAGCGTAAGACAGGGACAGATTGTACTTGTCATGGATGTTTTCACGTGCTCCCCGAGGTGGAGGGCCCAGTGCAGCCTGGTGCCCGGTGCCAGCTCTCCCAGTTAGCTGCGTTCGCTAAGCAGGGTTCGTATGGAAGAACCTCTCTCAGCTGCTCCGTGTGGACGCTCCGATGCAACTCATGGTAAGAGAGTGGGCCAGTCCCCACTCTGCAAACAGACGTTCATGCTGTGACCAGCGCCAGGCTGGGGACACGGGCTGTGTGTGTGTGTGTGGAGGGGTCCCTGTAAGGACCCCAGGGTTGGGGCACGGGAGGAGGAGGAGAGGGGGGTATCCCTGGGTCACAAGACAAGGGCTGCTCATGAATGCAGGCTTCCTTGGGGCTGTTCTCAGTCTAACCTTTCCAGGTGGCTTCTGGCCTCTTTCTCCTGAAGGCCGCATCCACAAGTTGGAGTTTCTGAATCATTTATGGTGACCAGTGCATCTTAAATTTCACACCTCAGGGCTGCCAGTGGCAGCTGGCCAGTCCCTGAAAGGATCATTCTGAGACCTTTGGAGGCCCTGTCATAAACTTTTTTCTTCCTTTTCTCTGCTTTTAAAGCATTGAGAAAGCTGGATTTCATTTTCTCACAAGAAGAGGTCAAATTCCAGGCACCTCTGCCTTTCCGGGTCTGTGGGTCTCGTGTGAGGTGAGTCAGCCTGGCAGGCTGTGTGGGTTCCTGGGAGGACGGGGCGAGGGGTGCGAGCCCCGCATCTGCCCGGGCCTGCCGCACGGCAGCTGCTCAGGCTCCTGTCGGCAGTGCTTGCCCCTGCCCTGCTGTGCGCGGGGCTAGGCAGCTCGTCCTGTAACTGTGGTGCTGCCCTGACCCAGACCCTTGTGGTCAGGGGCGTTTTTAGAGTCACCTGTGCTCCCGGGCTGGCTCAGCAGCCTTAACACAGAATCTGTATCGGTTAGCTGTGGCTGCGTAACAAATTAATCCAGATTAGCAGCTTAATGCAACACACGTTTATTTTCTCAGGGTTTCCGTGGTCAGCAGTCCAGGAGCAGACGTAGCTGGGTGGTCCTGGCTCGGGGTCTCTCATGAGATTGTGGTCAGCGCATTGGCCAGGTGGGGCTGCCTCATCTGAAGGCTGGACCAGGGCAGGAGGAGCTGTTCCCGCCGGCTCCCTTGAGGGGCTGCTGGTGGGAGGGAGGCCTCAGCTCTTCACCACGTGGGCCTCTCCGTGGGGCTGCTCATGACCTGGCAGCTGGCTTCCCTTGAGTGAGTGATCCAAGAGAGAGAGAGGGGGCGCTTTGGTGGAAAGTTCCAGACTAACCACCTTCATCACCTCTGTAGCTGCTTGTCCTGGTGCTGGGTGAGTCTGATGGTCTCTTCTGTAGATCCTGTGACATGGTGTCTTGGCTTTTTCAGGGTCAGTCAGTACAGGACTCAGGTGAGCTCCTGCCAAAACTCTGAATCTGGGTTTCATTAACTGTGTGGACAGCAGCAGAGTAGGGTCATCATGTGAGTGTCTTACAAACTCAGTATTTTCCTAGTGGGGTGGGGGGTGCTTTTAATGCTAGGCAGCATTACTTCTGCAGATGTTTTTGTTGTTAACAGCTTTTTTTTTTTTTTTAAGATTTTATTTGACAAAGAGAGAGACCGTGAGAGAGGGAACACAAGCAGGGGGAGAGGGAGAGGGAGAAGCAGGCTTCTCGCTGAGCCAGGAGCCCGACACGGGGCTTGATCCCAGGAGCCTGGGATCATGATCCGAGCCGAAGGCAGACTCTTCACCATCTGAGCCACCCAGGCGCCCCTGTTAACAGCTTTTTTGAAGTATAATTCACATACCAAATAACTCACCCATTTAGAGTGTGCAATATTCACAGAGTTGTGCAGTCATCACTGCTATCAATTCCAGAAACTTCCATTACCGCAAGGAAGCCCCATCCCCATTAGCGGTCACCCCCACTCCCCTCCCCAGCCCCCTGCCCCCACGAGCCCCCTTCCCGTCCATGGATGAGCCCATTCTGGACGTGTCACCCATGTGGACTCACACCCCGTGTGGCCTTCCGTGTCTGGTTCCCTCCCTGAGCGTCGTGGGCTCGGGGTCTGTCCCCAGGGCAGCGCGTGTGGGCGCCTGGCTCCTGTCCGTGGCCCAGTGTTGTGCCCGTGTGTGGGGGACAGGTTGTGTTTGTCTGTTCATCTGTTGATGGACACTTGGGGTGTTTCCACTTTTTGGCTATTAGGAATGCTGCTACTGTGACCGTGCATGCACAGATTTTCGTGTGGATGTATATTTCCTTTGGGTGTATACTTAGGGGTAGGATTGCTGGACCGTATGGATATTCCACTTAAGCATTTGAGGAACGGCCAGACTGCTTTCCCAGAGCAGCTGCACCATTTTACGTGCCCACCAGGCAGGTGTGAAGGCTCTTACTTCCCCATCCCCACCCCAGCACTCGGTGTCCATAGTTTGGACTCTAGCCATCCTTGTGGTTTTGATTTGTGTCCCTTCATGGCTCAGGAGGTGGAGTATCTTTTCATGTCCTTATTGGTCTTATTGGCCGGCCACTGGAGTATTTTCTTTGTAGCAGTGACCATGTCAATTCATGTTTTAATGGCCTTGTCTTTTTATTTTGAGTTATTCGAGTTACAGGCACGCATTAGGGGTCCTGTGGGTTTGGTTCCAGACCAGACCACTGCAGTAAAGCAAGTGTCTCAGTAAGACGACTCACGTGAATTATTTGGTTTCCCAGTTAACATAAAAGTTATGTTTACGCTGTACCATAGTCTGTTAAGTGTGCAATAGCGTGATGTCTAAAAAAAAGTCAGTGTACTTTGCTAAAAATGTTAACTGTCATCTGAGCTTTCAGTGAGACAGAATCACTGATCACAGATCACCGTAGCAAATATAGTAATAGTGAAGTTTGAAATGTCGTGAGAATGACCAAAATGGGACACACAGACCCCAAGGGAGCCAACGCCGTGGGAGACATGGTGCTGGTAGACGCGCTCATCCCAGGGTGGCTGCAGCCCTCAGCTTGGAAAAGCGCCCTGTCTGCACAGTGCAGCCCGGTGAGGTGTGCCTGTGACAGATGCTGACGCTGTTCCGGAGAGATGACTTGCAGAATTTTTCTCTCATTCTGTGGTCTTTTCGGCTTTCTTGATGCTGTCCTTGGAAGCATCATTATTTCATTCTGATGAAGTGCAGCTTACCTGTCTTCTTCCCCGCCCCTCCGCCCGGGGAGGATTATGTGATCATTCCGGGAAAGGGCGGCTCGCTGCCAGGCAGGGACTCTGATTGCCCTCCCCTCCGCCCTGCACGCTCCTCACCAAAGCAGTGGGTGCTGCCGTGTCCCCTGCCTCGCTTCAGGTCCCACCGCTGCCTCGTGAGAGGCGCTGGGGGCAAGTTGGTGCTCAGCGTCTCCATCTGCACCATGGACTGCTGGCTGTGCACGCGGAGGGCTTGGCACCACCTGAGCTCAGTGGTTGTGTCCCACGCTCACCTGCGTGTGTCGTGCAGTCTCCCGAGCTCCGTGGATGCCACCCACTGCTGTCGCGGTCAGATCTCCCACCTCGCTGGTGCCCACATGGCGGGTGTGGACCTAGAGGGCCAAGGGCTGAGTGGACAGGCCCGCTCGGTGATGGGCCTGGAAGCCTCCGGTCGAGCCACGTGGAAGGATGGCACTGCATGCGGGCACAGTGGTGTTTCACAGCGTGGGCTCCTAGGCGAGCGGTCCAGCAGCGGGAATTGTGGCTTCCTCCTTGTTTCCGACACTCTCACAAAGTAACAGGGAAGTGCCCACGAGGAGTTTGTGGGGACTCTGAAGGTAGCAGTCTGGGTTCCTCTGGTTAGAGGAGCTCCGTGTTTGATGGGCCAGGAGGTGTGAAGACAAGGCTGAGATGAGCAGAGAAGCTGTTTCCTTATGGATGTCACCCAGCTCCTCACTCCTGCCCACCCTCCTGGTGCATCGGAGCACCTGGGTGTGTTCCCGCTTACTTGGGACCCAGAGGGTATTGCACAGGCTGGCATGGCTCACCGACAAAGCTGGGGCTCCCGTGTCAGAGGCCGGGGGTATCTGCCGGCTCCGTGTTCCTTCCCCAGAACGTGGGGGGCAGGCAGTGCTAGGCCTTGGGACTGCTGTGCCCGCGGCCCGCGAGGAGGCTCTCCTTGCGGCCAGTTCCCATCATTCCTTTAAGGCCTTTTGAGGTTGGGCTAAAGCTGTCTTCATGTGCCCAGCAGAGCTGCCCCAGTTGTCTTCTGACATTTACCAGGAGGTCTTGGGGCCACTAGTTCCCATCAGTGGTCCCCACCCCAAGTTTCTGAGTCGGCTGTGTGCCGATGCTGCAGGTCAGTCAGGTTCCCCACGGTTGGGACCGCTGGGCTGCCTGCCTTCCATCTTGCCCCCCTGCCCCCGCCATACCCGAAGAACAGGACTGCAAGTGACGTGTGTCATTTGATCCTTTGTCAGTTGGAGGATATTATTAAGTACATGGAAAGGTTGGCTCTTCATTTGCCTTAAGAAAAATAAGGCTTAGCACAAAATGCCGCACAATGTGTGATTCCATTCACGTGAAATGCCCAGAAACAGGCAAGTCCACAGAGACAGAGAGTAGATTAGTGATTGCCAGGGGCGGGGGAGTGACGGCTCATGGGGACGGGGTCTTTCTGGGGTGACGAGAGTGTTCTGGAATTAGTGCATTGCTTGCACAATGCTGGAAGGACTGAGAAGCCACTGAGTTGTGTACGTGAAGCAGGTGAGCTCCAATCTGTGAGAATCCTGTCGGCGTGGAGCTGTCGCTCCGGAAGCAAGGGTAGGGCCCACGGGTACTTGAGTCGTGCTGACCCTTACCCCGGGCCCTTGCCCCCAGAATTCTTCACCTGCTGTGAAATCCTGCAGGGGGCAGGGCGTGGATACGCCCTCTCCGTGGTGCAGCAGCTGCAGCACTCACGTCAGACAGGGCGCGTCTGGTCCTGGTTTCTGCGAGGTCTGGGCTCACTTGGCTGCCCAGACCCCACTGAGAGGCCTGGAGGGAGCCCTCAGTCTCCTCTTTGAGGAGGGAGTGGCAGTGAGCCCCCATGCTGCGGGCACTGTGGGGCTAGGGGGTGTCTGTGCTCTGGCGGGAGGGCGGCCCCGTGAGTTTTCCCCATGGTTGTGGTACTGGTGTTTCCCCATTTTACAGATGGGAAAACAGAGGCCTGGAGAGGTTCAGTAAGTCAGAGCCAGGCCTGTGGCTTCCAGGCTGCAGCAACACCTGGTTGGGGGGGGCGGGGCGGGTGAGGACTCAGCAGAGCGGTGGGTGCGGGGGGCCGGGAGAGGAGGGTCGGGGCGAAGACTCCATCCCAGGCCCCTGCCCCACTGCGTGCTGCGGAGGGACAGGTCTTCCCCAAGAGCGGCGTGTCCAGCGTGGGCAGGGGTCCCAGAGCAGCACCTCTTGCCCCGGGCCGGGTCCCCGCAGCCTGCATCACCGGAGGGTGTAAATCCTGTCCCTTTGTCTTTCAGGACAAACACCACGATGCTGCTCATGAAATCATCGAGACCATCCGGTGAGTGCGGCACCTGCCGGGGTGGGCGGGCCCCCATGCAGGCCAGCCCAGCTGTGCTTTCTGGGCTTACAGCCTGCCCTTTGACCCCGGTTTGCCCTGCGTGGCTCCTCTTGGTGAGCACCTCAGGAGGACTTGAGAAGCGACAGCTTGGTCAGGGGCGGCCAGGGCGTCCGCGTGTGGCCCTGAACAAGTCTCCGTGCTTCTTGGAGCCTTGGATCCTCCTGTGGAAGGGGAGGGAAATGCCGAGCAGGCAGGGGGCTCCCCCACCTCTCCTCACCACCTTGCTTCCTTCTCCTCCCCCTTGGATTTGGTGCTGACTCAGCCTTCCCGCAGGGCTGCTCCGCTCAGTACCCCGCACAACCTTTCGCCCGCTTGTTCCCTGAATGTGCAGAGAAGAGCGCCGCCCCTCCCCTACCTCAGGCGGGCGACCTTGACAGAACCCACAGAAGGCTTTCTCTTTGCTGGCCTGGGGTCTGGAAGGACCTCCAGAGTGCGGGCCGTGGCCGCTGGGCGCAATTCTGTAACTGCTTCTTGCTCTGTGGTCGGGGACCCTGTTCTTCTCTGAGCATCTGCAGTAAAGCCGGGGGTTTGTGTGTCTGCGTGGCTTTGGCCTCTCTTGCCGTGTTGTTCCTCAGAATTCTCACCTGCGTAGCCACCCCCGGGCCCCTGCCGTGATGTCTGCAGGAAGCTGCCGCGGCTGGAGACAGAGCTGGGCTGGTGGTGCCCTGTGCATCAGCCAGGAGGGCAGGGCCAGCTTGTGGTGGGCCCCTTTCCCTGCCGCGTGGTAGCTGGGCCACCAGCCCAGGCCACTGCAGCTGCCCGAGCCTGTCGGGTTGGCTCTGGGGGCCAAGCAACGCCTCCTCGCAAGATCGTTTCCAATTTTAAGTGAAATAATGTGTGCAAATGTTGCAGGGTGGGCCTGAAAGCAATCAGTGGTGTTAACTAGTTGCCTTAGTTTGATTTATGTTATTTTTAAAGAAGGCTGCTGGTTAGGAAGTGGGAGAGTCGAGGTTAACAGGGAAGGCTCTGAGTCAGGTGGCCTGGCGTGTGCCCCAGTGGCCTCTGTGCCTGTTTCCCATCTGCGGAGTAGGGTGCTTCTCCCTGCGCAGCTGGGGGTCAGCATCCGTGCTGCAGCTGCTGAGCCAGCCCTTTGTCTGCTGTGGCCTCGTCCTCTCCCCAGGCTGGCCAGAGCTGCCCATCTACAGGCCTGATCCTCATGTCCTGGGTCTCAAAACCACGTTACCTTCTTCCTCTTTGTCCCTGCAGACAAGTTCTGTTCACTGGCGAGATGGTCAGTACCTCGTTTTGTTCTTTCTTTTATTTTACTTTCTATAATGGAGAATTTCTAGCAGATACAGTGGTAGACAGAGGGTGTCATGAACCCACGTACCTGCCGCCCAGCCTAACAGTGACCAGCTCATCACCACTCACGTGTCGTCTGTACCTCCATCCACTTTAGTCTTTGCTATATTTGTATTTCTTAAAAAAGCAATTGAGATACAATGGCGATACAAGAAACCACACGCGGGTAAGGTGCACGCTCCAGCCGATGTGGACGTGTGCACCGGTCTCCATGTGTCCTCTGTGATCTGCTTGCCCTCCACCACCATCCCCAGGCAGCCCCAACCCGCTTTCTGCCACGACAGGTTACCTCGCCTGTTCTAGAATTTTACCTGCAAGGACTTGTTCAGGATGTCCTTTTCTCTTTCCTGACTTCTTCCAGTCAGCACAAGACTTTGAGATTCTCCCTGTTGTTGTGTGTATCAGTCATTTTTCCTCTTTGTTACTGAGGAGTGTTCCGTTGTAGGATAGACTACGACCATGTTTGGGCTGTTTTCGACTTTGGCGATTATAAATAAAGCTGTTACGAATATTCATGTGGGGGTTATTTGTAGACATGTTTTTTGTTTCTTTTGGGTAAATACCCAGGAGTGGGATTGCTGGGTTTTATGGCAGCTTACTTTAAGAGGAACTACCAAGGTGTTTTCCAGAGGGATCGTCCTGTTTTGTACCCCACAAACAGTGCAGGAACATCCCTGTAGCTCTCCAGTGCACCAGCATGTGGTGTTGACATGGTTTGGTTTTGCTGGCCTAATACGAGCTGTGTAGTGGTATCTCACTGTGGTTTTAATTTGCTTTTCCTAATAATTAATGATGTTCATCATCTTTTGCCTGTTTTTAAGAATTGATTTTACTATTGAATTTTAACTGTTCTTTACATGGTCTCATTACCAGTCCTGTATCAGATGTGTATTTTGCAAATGTTTTCTTCCTGTCTGTGGTTTACCTCTTCATATTCTTTTTTTTTTTTTTTTTTTTTTAGTTTTTTTTTATTTGGGCACCTGAGTGGCTCAGTCGTTAAGCGTCTGCCTTCAGCTCAGGTCATGATCCTGGGGTCCTGGGATCGAGCCCCGCATCGGGCTCCCTGCTCGGCGGGGAGCCTGCTTCTCCCTCTCCCACTCCCCCTGCTTGTGTTCCTGCTCTCGCTACCTCTGTCCTGTCAAATAAATAAATAAAATCTTTAAAAAGATTTTATTTATTAATTTGTCAGAGAGAAAGAGAGAGAGCGCGCGCACAAGCAGGGGGAGGGGCAGAGGCAGAGGGAGAAGCAGACCCCCGCTGAGCAGGGAGCCCCATGCCGGGCTCGATCCCAGGACCCCAGGATCATGACCTGAGCCGAAGGCAGACTCTTCACCAACTGAGCTGCCCAGGTGTCCCTCCCTTTTCATATTCTTAACAGTGTCTTTGGAAGAGTAGATAGCTTAAATTTTAATAAAAGTCCAATTTGTCCACATTTTTCTTTTATAATTTGTGTTTTTCGCCTCCTAAGAAATATTTGCCTAATGTGAGGCCACAAGGGTTTTCTCCTATGCTTTCTAGAAGTTTTATGGTTTAGGTTTTCTATTTAAGTTTTTTAATCCATTCTGAGTAAATTTTTACATATGGTACGAGGGATGAGTTGAAATTGATTGTTTTGCATGTGGATGTCCACTAGTTCCAGTACTGTTTGTTAATGAGACTGTCCTTTCTGTCTGGAATTTCCACGGCACCTTCGTCAGAAGTCAGTGGACAGTGTGGGAGTTGGTTTATTTCTAGGCTTGGTTCTGTGCCACTGACCCGAAGAAAACCTTGATTCCTTTATCTGTAGAGTTGTGTTGAGATTGAGCAGAGTAAGTTCTCCAGCTTTTTTCTTCTTTAAAATATTGCTTTGGTGGAGCACCCGGGGGGCTCCGTCAGTTCAGCGTCCGACTCTTGGTCTCAGTGTAGGTCTTGATCTCGGGGTTGTGAGTTCAGGCCCCAGGTTGGGCTCCATGGTGGGGGTGGAGCCTCCTTAAAAAAAGTAATAAAAAAATATTGCTCTGGTTATTTCACCTCCTTTGCATTTCCATGTAAATTTTAGAATCAGCGTATTGATTTTTGCATAATTTTGTTAGGAAATGCATTGAATCAGTAGGTCATTTGGAGAGATTGGCCCTTGAGGCTTCCAATACTGGGTCTTTCAATCCAAGAACATGGTATATATCTGTCTACAGTTCGCTCAGCAGTGCTCTGTTATCTAAGTGTGGGGTCTTGGACACCTTCTGTTAGATTTATTCCCAGATAGTTGAGCTCTTGGCACTACTGTAGATGGGATTCCATGTTAAATTTTATTTTCCAGTTGCCTGCTGCTAATAAATAAGAACACAGTTGATTTTCATATATTAACTATGACTTGTTGCTAAATTTATTGATTCTAGTACTTGATTTGTAGATTTTTTCGGACTTGCTGTAGAAATGAATATACCTGTGAATAGGGACAGTTTTACTTCTTTGTTTCAGTCTTCATGATTTTATTTCTTTTCCTTCTCCTTACTGAATTGGCTAGGACCTTCAGTACAATTTAGCGTAGAAGTGGTAAAAGCTACGGGTTTTTCATAGATTCCCTGTGTGAGTTGAGGGAATTCCCTGCTATCCCTGATGTTGTTTTTCCTAGGTGTGACCATGGCATTGTAGTTAATATTAAAAGAAGTCTGTAACTTTTACAGATGAATGCTGAGGTATTTATGAATGAAATGACATAGTGTCTGTCGTCTGCTTCTGAATGATAGGGAATGGGTGCCGAAAAAGCGTTTGACAAAAGTGTCTGCTCGTGAGAAGAGCTGTCAATGTGGCTAGAGGCACGTGGTCTGCGATTTTGTCTTACTGTGGTGACATCAACCTTGCTCACCTGCTCCACCATGTCTCTCTGATGTGTAGTCACTGCTTTTCCCCTTTTAATTAAGACCTTGGGGGAGATCCTTGGAGACCATGCAAATATCCCGTTTCTCCTTGGACTTTCGCCCCCTGATTTTAGCGTCTGGAGGTGGCTCTCACATGTCACGACTGGTTACTGTTGCTTCTGAAGGCGATTTCTCTTTTCTCATTCTCTCCATAGTTATTGACTGGAATTCTTCTATGAGGAAGAGCTGTTCTCTCATACGTATTTATTTTATTCCGTGAGCTATAACCCACTACTGCTGTTTCGTCACTCACATTGTTCCTGTGCTGGCCATTTGGGGCTCTCTCAGTGTGCGCCCTGTCCCTTTGGCATGCCCCCTGCCTTCCCGAGCCTGTCCTCACTTTCTAGAACCACAGATGCTCCAGAGTCACCTTGAAGTTCCCGTGTTCCAGACCTGCGAATCAGCCACATCTCTGAGGAGCCCTGGTTTCTTTTATTGGAGAATAGTTTGTGCTATTTTTTTTTTAAAGATTTTTATTTATTTATTTGAGAGAGAGAATGAGATAGAGAGAGCACATGAGAGGGGGGAGGGTCAGAGGGAGAAGCAGACTCCCCGCCGAGCAGGGAGCCCGACGCGGGACTCGATCCCGGGACTCAGGGATCATGACCTGAGCAGAAGGCAGTCGCCCAACCGACTGAGCCACCCAGGCGTCCCCCGTGAGGCTAGTTTTTAAATTTTTTTTTTTTTTTT